>NC_133803.1:2787270-2877270 GCF_043250625.1 Sebastes fasciatus | reverse complement strand
TATCTGTTCAAAATGAACCTTTAAAGGGAGATGTGTCAAGTATTTAATACTCTTATCAACATGGGAGTGGACAAATATGCTGCTTTATGCAGATGTATGTATATATTTATTATTGGAAATCAATTAACAACACAAAACAATGACAGATATTGATCCAGAAACCCTCACAGGTACTGCATTTAGCATAAAACAATATGTTCAAATCATAACATGGCAAACTGCAGCCCAACAGGCAACAACAGCTGTCAGTGTGTCAGTGTGCTGACTTGACTATGACTTGCCCCAAACTGCATATGATTATCATTAAGTGGGCATGTCTGTAAAGGGGAGACTCGTGGGTACCCATAGAACCCATTTATATTCACATATCTGGAGGTCAGAGGTCAAGAGACCCTTTTGAAAATGGCCAGTTTTTCTTTGCCAAAATTGTGAATAGTTGGAACGTTATTTAGCCTCCTTCATAACAAGCTAGTATGACATGGTTGGTACCGATGGGTTCATCAGGTTTTATAGTTTCATATGATGCCAGTATCTTCACTCTAGCTTTAAAAGCCCGTTACAACCTCCAAAAGATTGATTGTGTTAATGCATTAAAGATATTAGTGGTGAATTTGCGTTAAGGCGTTATTATGGCGTTAACTTTGACCGCCCTAATGATGTTATATATCAGCAGTAAACACAAAGTACAGCTGAGGCTGAAGAGATGGCATTCGTTTTGCAGATATTTGGTCATAAACCAAAGTAGAACTGCAACAATTAGTTGAGTTAATCGATTATCGATCGAAAAAAAAATAATCTGCAACTGATTTTTAAAGAAAATTCTGTTTTTTTTCTCTTGTTTATGTCACAATAAAGGTCATATTTTGGGGTTTTGGAGTGTTGATCGAAGAAACGAGACATTTGAAGATGAATCTATATCGAGTCTCACCTCGTCACTGTTCCAGCGGTTGGACACTGTGGGCCGCAGTCCTTTAACGCAAACCACCTCCAGCATGTCTTCATAAGACGGGTCAGAGGGCACCATCTCATAATACGGCAGCTGGTAGTCCTCCACAATACCTGAGCAGAGAGAAGAAATACAGTTTCTTACACAAATACTTCTGTTCACAAAAATCAAAAAAAAAGGTAAAGTTTACAAAACTTATTAAAACAAAACTATTGGATTTACATTGCCGAATAATCAGCTAATTGTTTGGTCGATAAAATGTCAGATAAATGTCCACCGAGCTCAGTTTGGCATCTTCACATCTTGTTTTCATCAAAACTCCAAAGAGGTTCAGTACTGTCAAATAAGACCGAAACTGTCACATTCAAGACGCTCAGAACAGCTCGTTTTAAATATTAGTTTCATTTTTGACATTAAAAAAATTGTTGCTGATGAATTCTTTGTTAATCAACTTAATCTATTCACAGTCTAATAGTTTCAGCTGTACAAGGAGGAACCTTTGTTTATTCCTAAATTCAGTCAACTCAGTTTTCTGTTATGCTTTCAATTATTATAACATTGTTTTCTTTAAGGCGGGGTTGTCATTCCTTTGATTTTATAAAATATCTTAATATGTGAGAAAGGTTTGCCAAACTAATGTTTTAATGTTATTTTGTTAAAGATGGAAATAGAGGTCCTGAGCTGTCTGCAGTAACATGTTTTCACCAGCAGGTGGAGCCACTTCATTCAATAAAACAACCGACTGAACTTCTGCTCTGTGCAGATATCTTCACTGTCCAATCACAGCTGAGTATTAAACTACAAAATATCTTCACTGTCCAATCACAGCTGAGTATTAAACTACAGAATATCTTCACTGGCAAATCACAGCTGAGTATTAAACCCCAGAATATCTTCACTGTCCAATCACAGCTGAGTATTAAACTACAGAATATCTTCACTGGCAAATCACAGCTGAGTATTAAACCCCAGAATATCTTCACTGTCCAATCATAGCTGAGTATTAAACTACAGAATATCTTCACTGGCCAATCACAGCTGAGTATTAAACCACAGAATATCCGAAAATGACAGAAATGTGTTGTGACACTAAATTAGGGATGAAACTAACGATTATTCTCTCTATTGATTAGTCTGACGAAAACTAATCTGCAACTATTTTGATGATCAAATAATTGTTTCAGCTTCTGAAATGTGCATATTTGATATTTTACCATCATATATATTTTACAGACATTTCATAGACATTTTACAGACAAAAAAGGTCTTCAGTAATTTTTCAAGAAAAAACAAAACAAATATTCTCTGGTTTCAATTTGATGCTTTGTGATGTGAGAAAATAAAAAATCTAGTTTAAAAAAATAGTTTTTGACCTTTTGGTCTGACAAAACAAGGAAATTAAAGTCATCATGGCTTCTGAGAAGTTATGTTTTCACAATCTTTTAATATTTGAGAGATTAATCGATAGTGAAAATAATATATATAGTTGCCTAAATAAAATATAAAGTTGCTTATTCCCAATTAATCATTTAATTTGTGAAATATTATATAAACTGTGGAAAACTGGCTTCATAACATCTTTAATTAGCTCGCTTTGTCCGACTAACAGTCCAAACCTTAAAATATTCAATTTACTGTCATTTATGACAAACAAAAAACAGAAAATCATATCTGAGAAGCTGAAACCAGAAAACTTTTGGTGTTTTTGCTTGAAAAACGGTTGATAGTTGTCAGTTTATTTTCTGTTATTCGACTAATCGTATTAGTTAATACTGGTGTGTGTGTGTGTGTACCTCCGGTGACGCAGCGTCTGGCCATCTCCCAGATGACGAGGCCGTAGCTGTACATGTCGGCCATGATGTAAGCCTGGAAGTGGTTCTTGTTGAGGCTCTCGTCCAGGACCTCGGGGGCCATGTAGCGCCTCGTCCCCACCCGGGTGCTTAGAGGGACGTCCACCTCGTTAGTGTCACTACGGCAACGCAGACCAGAGTGCTGTCAGTCACATGCTGAGGTCACTGTAGTTTATACGGTGAATTCAAGTTCTAATAATATTAAGAATAAACACCTTTAAACTACCTATTGTATAAAAAGTGAAAAACGAGCCGTAGATAACCTGTTTCCACTTTTATGAGAAATCAATCTTGAATTTTGGGAGAATATTATTTTGGAAAATAGTTGTGGATCAGAGTCTCTGCTGTCTAACATCAAACGTCATAAAAACACAATAAAAATCACATTAAAGAGCAATTTAAGAATAATCTATTCATCATTTCCACAGTGAGGAATTAAACAGATGTGATTTTAAATACAAGGTTGTTTACAGTATGTGGCATTGATATGTTGTAGGGATGCACCGATACCACTTTTTTTCAGACCGAGTACAAGAACAAGTATTTACATTTAAACTTGTATCGGTACTCGCCGATACCGAGTACCGATACCAGTACTTCTCTGTGCCAAAAGACCCTCGTTAACAGCCAGCTGGAGGGTGTGAGGGGCGTCAGGGGTCTGTGGCGTGTCTGCGACCCACCCGACCCGTCTTGAAACACAGACCAAGTAGTCTAAGGCACGCGCGAGTCAGAGGGTGCAAGCAAAACCCTGTGGCGCAGTGAAAGTGAGGGCTGATGCGCGCCGGCTGAGGTGGGATCCCGGCCCAGTGGGGTCGGGCGCAGCGCCGTAAAGTGGTATCGGTGCCGTTGTATCGGAGCCGTTTTGCTAGTTCCCGATACTGGTATCGGTGCATCCCTAATATGTTGTTTTATTTATTTATGCGTGACACATCTGTGATGATCTACACAGAACACATGGTATGTGGATTGATGCTGAACCAAACTTTTAGCCGTACACCGTTAGAAACATGTGCTGCGGTTAGCATAATAAGCCGATTGGCGAGTCGGTCACACTGTGGCGAGTGCAAATGAAACACCGGCGCTGGAAGACGGCGACTGCAGGTTCCCGCTCAGCTACAGCAGCAACAGAGAGAGAGTTGTGTATAAGATAAGGACGGTGTGTCGGCGTCGCTTCACCGTTGTAGGTGATGTGAATGGAAACACATCAAACATGGATCTTATGATTCACAGCATAAGAGATGCTTTTCAGTTTTAGAGCCTATATTGTGACCTGTTGCCTTCTGGGAAAGTGTTTGTTCAGTGTTCATACAGAAGTGTTTGAAATGTTCCTTATTTTTATCATGAAATTAGTTTTAAAAAGTTGCCAGGGGGCAAAATGCACAAACAGATCCTCATGCTTTGTTTTTTTTCCCGCTGTACCAACCTCACACCAAACCGGGACTCCTAAACCAGGGTATGAACCCAACTGTGACTTCTGTGTACCGCTACACCCCAAATACAAACATCAACAACAACAACAACAAAGCTATCAGGTTACACAAATTAAAATTTAAAAACTAAAACTAATAAGCAACAACGTGCTGTGTTAACAATGCGACCCTACAGCATACCTGTTGAACTTGACGGCGAGGCCGAGGTCGGCGATGCAGCAGGCGCCGTTCTTCTTGATCAGGATGTTCTTGCTCTTCAGGTCTCGGTGGGCGATGGCCGGCTTGCCCTGCGTGCCGTAGATCTCGGTGTGCAGGTGACAGAGGCCGCAGGCGGCGGAGTACGCCAGCCGCAGAAGAGTCTGCGTGTCCAGCGTGGTCAGCTTCAGGTAGTCGTACAGAGAGCCGTTCTCGTGGTAGTCGGTGATGAGGAAGAGCTGCGTGAAGGCGCCGGTACCTTTAATGTCAGCCGCGATGAAGCCTGCAGGACGGAGAGAGATGATTGACAGGTCAGACCTCCAATGATGAGGGAACGTTGTAAAAAAAACTTCAAGAAACTTGATCCAGTTAGTCCACAGTAGTATGTACAATTTGATATAAAGTACCGTAGGCTGCATTATATGTATGAAAGGCTTTATACAAATAACGTGTATTATTATTAGGGAAGGGTATTGTTAGGATTTTATCAATTCTACTACTCTCAACGGTATTCCTTATCGGTTCTTTTTCATAAATAAATGATTGCTTTTTAATATAATACTTAAAAAAAGAATAAATTCACAACAGGATTTTAATTTATTTATACTTTAAATATAACTAAATGTTGTTTTAGAGCAGAAACAGTCATTTTAACAAAAGCAAAATCACTATATAAACTAATAAATAATATTCCTGAGTGAAGTTAAGAAAAAAGCTTATCAATACTAATAATAATTTAGCACCAGTAACCGTTTAATATTGGGTTTCGGTACCCATTACTAATTATTATTATTATTATAGCATGCATGTCCAACTGCTCAGTAAAAAAAATTTCTAAAGTATTTACCAACAGATCCATTCAAATCTGTAAAGTATGAAAATCAAAGGGACGGCCAGTTTCCTGTGTCATGGTAGGAGAGACACACACACACACACACACACACACACACACACACACACACACTTCCTCTCTAAATGAATTACTGCGTCTACAGTACATCAGAACGCTGTCTGTCTCTGTTTAAAAGTGTGTCGCCGTCGTGTCTCATCAGTCTGACAGACGACAGCCAACGCTCGCCATCATTAGTTTAAATCATCAACCAAATTAAAAATCAATCGAGGTATTGATCGGTCCTGGAGTCCTGCAGTCTTCGTCTGGGGCTTCGAGATCACCGTTCACATTTTCATGCTGATGTTTCCAATCAAAGGAAAGTTTCAAAATGTTTCAAATCAGTCTAGATTCATAAAGGTGAAATATAAGAGATGGATGTGATTTGGTACCGAGGATGTTTTCGTGTCTCATCAGGACCGTCTGGTAGATCTCCGTCTCTCTGAACCAGCTGGCTTCCTCTCGGGTGAAGAAGACTTTGACAGCGACCTTCTCTCCCCTCCAGCGGCCCAGCCACACCTCGCCGTACCTCCCCTTACCGATCTGACGCACCATCTGGATCTGCTTGGCAATGGTCCGTTGCACCTGAGCGGGAAAGAGAGGAAGACAAACAGTGGGGAGAGAGAGAGAGGAGGTTTAATGATGAGTGGAAGTGTTATTAATATTGTTACCAGCTGCGACAGCGACGCTGGTATTGTTTTCATCTAGTGAGTCTGTGTGTGTCATTGTTGGAAAATGTGCTCCTGGAGACACCTACGTATTGGAACGGAAACTACCACAGAAGCTGTGTTTATATTTGTGTTTGCGCGATAGAGTGATCAAGTTTAACTTTAGAGTCGAAACTTGGATAAAATGTTGGGTGGGTGAAAAAAATTTAGTCAATTTTTTTTACAATTTTAGATTTTTTAATGCCAGAATCAATATAATGGTTTCACTTGAGTCTATGTGGAGGTAGAAGGAAGCTACCTTTTATTGTTGTAGTCTGAGTAACATGACATCCGTTTCAAGACCAAAACAAAGCCGAAGCGATTGGATTATATTGACCAGTAGTTTAAAACATTACATGTCCCTTATAAATTAAAAAGAAAATACCACTAATCTGTGAGGGAAATGTCTTTATTTTTTAATTCCTGACAATGATCCTGATATATTTGACTTCAGGACATCTCTGACTACAGACATGCTGAAAATCAAACATTTTTACTGGATTAATTTAGATATTTTCCAAAATAAAAGTCCCTAGAAGTGCATGATTCAACTTTTTCCCATGGTCTAGTGTTAAAAAAGTTAACAAAAATCACAATAAATCATAATGTCGAATCCGAATACATATCAAATCGGTACCCATTTATCGTGATAGTATCGAGTCGGTAGATCAGCGTATCGTCTCAGCCCTAATACAGATGGACACTTTTTTCTTCTAATTTTGAATTGATCAGAAGTTTTTCTGCAGTTCTCAACACAGAAGTATTTGAGATGTATTCAATTTATAATGTGCATTAATATGTGTTGGGGATGGGTCATGATTTGAAAAATCATTAAATTATTAAAAAAAAAACCTCACTTATAAAAACTCACAAAAACTGTCTTGGTTAATCTTTCCACAGATCCAACAATTTGGTGGAAATAAAATAAACCCTCGATCATCGCATCTGATTTGAAAATGTACCGGTTCTACACACTGTTTGCCCCACTGTCTCTCAGAGGAGGGTGGCGATCTTCGAAGAATGGTCAAATAGTTCACAGCGATTATAGAATCATATTTTGCTTGAAATACCCATCCCTAATATGTGTGTAGTTTTATGTAATTAATGTGTATGTGTGTGTCCTCCAGGTGCAGTACTGTGTCCTTACCAGCAGGGGGAGCCCGGAGCCACTGCCGGAGCTCTGTGATTGGTGGATGAGGTCTTTGAGTGACTCTCCAACAGGAATGAAGACCTCCTGCTCCAGATCCTTGTGATACCGCTGACGCTCACTCTGCCATTTATACCTGACACACACACACACGGAATTACATTTCTAAATGCAGAATAACAGAGAGTTTAATCTGCTGTATTACAACAAGTCACTTCTACCTGAGTGACCACAGGTAAACAGTCTTCTTTATTAAAGGTTGCATGGCATACAAGTGTTGAAATGATGATATTCAAGGCCTTGAGATCCTTTTAGGTCTATGAGGTGCTGAGGATGATGTCCTACCTGTAGTAACAGACCACGGTGACACAGATCAGAGTGCAGCAGCAGACCGTCATGGAGATGAGGAAGGCCAGCCAGTGGGGGCTGCCTTCTGGAAGACAAAACACTGGAGGTTAAACTCAGGTCGACATTCACCTGATAAACACCTGAATCTCTCCACTGTGAGGAGTGTGAATGTTACCGGCGGGGGCCTGAGGGGGGAGGGTGGGCTGTAAGTCTCTGTTGCAGAGGTCAGTGTTGCAGCACTCGATTGTCCTCCTGGTCTGAGCATTGGGAGAGTCCTGTCAATCAAAGCAATCATACGGTCAATCAATGAAACCTCCTGCCACGTCATCTGTCTCACACCTGACAGGAACAGACCAGAGTTCGTATTTATCAAGTGTCTCGGAGGAGGAGATCACTCTTAACTGGTCAAAAGTCTCAGAGTGACACAAATTTGGTTCTACTTTTAGACCTACAAGACACCTTTTCCTTTTTTTTGGGAAATGACCTCTTTCTCTGCCAAAACTTCAGAGAGCTGCAGAGGAATCTTAACCAGTTAGGAGTTGCCCGGAGATGTCGTTCAGGCAGAGACAAACATATATTCAGAGCGCTGTGAGCTCATTAAAAGATAACATTTTGGCAAAACATTTTTAAAAACATATTATAAATCACAACTATTATCAGAGAATTACATCACATCATCATATCAGAATTTCCCTTTTTATGGCTGAGAATATCATAAAATAGAAACGTCGCACGACGATGTTCTTGTGTTTCAAATACATGGGCCAGATGTGGCCATCGAAGAGGCCGGGGGGGTCTGGCATCGTGTAGTTCCTAGAGCACCTCCTCTTTTTGCATTCTTCATATGGGATGGAAATAAAGTAACGTTGGTTCAGCACGTCGATCAAAGGTTCGTAGGTGTAAAGCAGAAAGCCCTCCACAATAAGGATGTGCGAGTCTCCTCCTCCTCCTCCTCCTTACGGTCAGACTTTGGGACGATCTCAGTATCCAGGGTGGTATTGACGCCGTGAGACTTCTCAAACTTCACTGGGTTGTCCAACCGTGCGTAGATCGTACTCATCATGGCGTCCATGTCTTGTAAGAATGGTCCTTGTTCTCAAAGTCAGCTTCATAAATTACTCTCTACTCAGAGGTCGGAGTATTTTTAGACGTAGTTTAACTTTCAGCACAAGGACGGTTTTAAAATGTAAAAGCCTTAAGATTAATTAAACAGCAGATGCCGCAACATTATTTAGTTAAACCAAGGTCCCTTCATATTTTCCATTTCCAAATTCCAGACTTTTCCAGACTCAAGTTTCCAGTCTTCTCGGTAGATTTCTTTAGACCATATTGACTTTGTGACTCGGGGAGGAGGCTGGGACAAGATTTTACACAAAGTTTGCATCCAGCTCTCTTTTCCCATTTGGAATTGTTCAGCAACCAGGCTTTGTATTTGGGATTGTCAAGCCGGCCCGGAGAAAACCTGCGTTTACCCATTGTGGCCGTTCAGTTCACAGCCCTAGATGGAGAGGCCTCCATCTCAATGTGGGCAGTAATTTTAACATTAATACAGTTTTTGCGGTATAAAGAGAATCTGATGATGCTGGAGACCTTCAAGACATAGTGGATGACAGTTTGTATCAGCTCGTCACCACTGCACTGAATCAAAACAAGAACGGCCAGGTAAACTGATGTGAGTTGGAACACTAGTCCCAGTTTGTCACGTTCACGATGAGCCAATCAGATTTCAACAAAAATTAGGATCAGTCCAAATTGGGAGGGGCCGCTTGTCTCCCCCCTTAATATTGAAAGTATTAGATTGGCCCACTCTGACTCTGCGCTGTCAGCCTGCAGTTACTGCTAGGGATGTCGCAAGAACCGATACTTCAGTACCAAGTCAATGCCAAATTTCTAAAAATGTGACGGTACTCTTTTTCTACAGTACCGACGGTACCGTACGATGCCTGCAGGGTCCGAAGTTACCACCCACCAAGCGCCAAATGCGGCTGATTCTGTCCTCTGCTCTCTGTCTTTGATACACACACACACACACACACACACACACACACACACACACACACACACACACACACACACACACAAGCGCCATGCAGCAGCGAGATCCGGCGATGCAGAGATCCTCTATGTTCGAGAAGAGGATTCACTCGTGTGGAAAAAAACTGAACTGAACAAACTGAATTTCTATCTTTCGTTGCTTATTGTTAAATCTCTGAAAAATGTTTTTTTTTTATTGAACTCTGGACTCTGTATTTCCGGTGAATGTTATTGGGACTTGCATTTGATTATCTTACACACCAGAACGACTTAGTTTGAACCAATCCAACAGCATCCAATCAAGTTTCAGGAGAAAAGCATGAAGAACTAACGTTATGTTACTGAGCACCAGATGGATCCAGTTACTCTGCTGTTAAAATTACGTTACATTTGGTGAAGAGCTCATATGGCTTGTTTAGGACTGGAGACCTGAGTTGGGACTTGAGTCACAGACTAGAAACTTACTTGTGACTTGCAAAACAATGACTTGGTCCCACCTCCGGTAGCCTATACCCAATGAAATGTCACCATGTCAGTGAATTTAAACTACTACTTGCAATCTGAGGAGATATAGATATATCTATATATCTATATCTATATCTATATCTACCTATATATAGATATAGATATATATCTCTATGTGTCTATATATATATATAGATATATATATAGACACATGTACACATTACATGGGATTTTTTTTTTTACTGTGGTATCAAATTTGGTATCGAGAATCGTGGAAATTCCCCTGCTATTGGTATCGACTACTAGATTTCTGGTATTGTGACATCCCTAGTTACTGCTATTGGTTACTTTTTATTTCTATATTATTATTGTTATTTTGCTTAGAATCAAAACTTGGCCCACATTTCGCTGCCCTTGCCATAGTGCCACCCTATGCAACTGCCTAGTTTGGCAATATGGACGCGTTGGCCGTGGCGTACAGGCGTAGAGGCAGCTCTGCGTAGGAGTGTGCGTTCAGTCGCACGCCATAGCCTACTTCTTGCCTTGCTTTCGACGACATCAAGCTTGCTCTGGCCCGCGCTCAGTCACACAGTAGTAATAAACATTTTGGCTGCACTGGCTGCTCCAAACGCCACGAAAAACACTCTGCTCGTATGATCAATTTACTTTTAGAAATTCTGAATTTCATATTTTAGAAAACAGAATAGGGGCAACAGTCTAGAAACAGAACCGTTTTTTTCCATTATCTCTCTTCTTTTTTCCATACTTTTCCAGACCTGGAAATTACATAAAACAAATTCCATACTTTTCCATACTGCGTAGGAACCCTGTTAAACGAATGACTCAATTCTGTTTCTGAGAAAAAAATGTTGAGGTAAGAAACTGACACTTCAGTTGCAGATGAATCAAAGCTGAACTATTAAGTTGACTTGTTATATGTCGACCTTGAATAAAATGTATAAATCTTGTTGTTTTTTCTGTGTAAGTAAACATATACGTGTGTGTGTGTGTGTGTGTGTGTGTGTGTACCTTGCACTGGAAGTGTGAGCCTTCATACTTCATGCAGCCAGAGGTGAGAATGGCCTCGCCTTGCTCATCCTCCTCGATGATGGCGAAGCACTGACCGTTGGTCCTGAGGAGACACACAGATCAGTCATATGGATCAATAACAACGATTTTAAACTTTTATGGCTGATCAGCTGCTATTCTACTGTCCTCAGGGCTCGACTGGACTGTTTTGGGGCCTTTAGTAAGATTTCATCACCCTTTCTACCATGGGTTTACGGTATTCTTCTCTGCTGTCTCTACTCACTGG
Organism: Sebastes fasciatus; assembly: GCF_043250625.1. Classification (NCBI taxonomy): domain Eukaryota; kingdom Metazoa; phylum Chordata; class Actinopteri; order Perciformes; family Sebastidae; genus Sebastes; species Sebastes fasciatus. The sequence continues at coordinate 2,865,944 of NC_133803.1, read as the reverse complement.
CAGGTATTGTTGGTGGCGTCCTCTGGACAGTGTCCGGAACAGTAGCAGGTGAGGAAACGGGCGGCGTCCTCGGGTGGAATGGTCGAGTCCTCACCGGGCCGCCGAGCCTCGGGTTTCACCCCTGTCCCCTGCAGGACGTGGTCCGGGTTCTGACCTGCAGCTGGAAGGGGAAACAGGAATAGAGTCAGACTGAGGTTTAAACAAACAAACAACAAAAGTGTCTGTGTATTTTATTGAATGTTTCAAATGAAGAAAGAGACTTCATTCTTCAAATATTACTGGAAAATAAGGAGACACAATCTTATCTAATTTAATAATCTTAATTCAAATTCAAGTCCAGAGCCCAATCCCAATGTCCACACAGATTCACAGACTTTGAGGTGCATTCCCGCAAAGTCCATGAGGGGTTAGGGCTGTCCCGCCGTCAAATCGCCAAGTCCTTGAGGTAGGGGTGTCGCGGTATTAAAAACATGAAAATAGTAATATCGTGTAAATAATCCAGCCACGATATATCGGGTTTAACAACAACAACGGCATTTAGCTCTTGGTTTAGCTATTTCTCTTTTGTGTTCTCCCGCACGCAGTAAATAAAAGCTTGCCGCAGACATGACGTCATACACGTGCGCCACAAACAGACTATAAAGTAAACACACCACAAGCAAGTGCACGTCTCGTCTTCGTGATTATGTCAAAATGGCGACGAATGAAAAGGCGATACTTTATCGCCCTGCTAAAAACGTAAACTCTAAATTCTTCGGGTTGCACAAGAAAAACAAAGTGTTTCTTGATACCGCTCCAGTGTGCAGGGAATGTGGAGCTACAGTAGCCAAAGGAGGCAATACTTCAAACATGACACTGTAGAGCGAGGAAGTTGTAATGTTAGCATAGCTAAACATGTCAGTTGAGTTCTAGGAGCACAACGTTAGCATATCTTGGTTAGTGAATGACTATGTGAGCTAGCCAGCTGGAGCTGGGTGGTGTTGGCTAGCTCGGACCCCGCCGGTGATAGTGAATGACTATGTTAGCTAGCTAGCTAATTTATGTGCTAAGTAAAGTTAGCTAACTTAATTGAGGTCTGTTCAACAAGACAGTGACAGCTGGTACTTTTCTTGTGGTCAGGCAGCAGCATCCAAGAAATGTGAGAAATCATCAGGGAGGGAGAAAGGAGCAGGTCAGCTCAGCCTGTTTATTCTCTTCTATATGTTTATTCAGTTCAGACACTCTCTCTGACATGTAAAACACACTGCTATCTGTTGTTTTGGAAAGAAAACAAACAAACGTTGGACCAAATAAAGTTAAAGATGTATTTTAAGTGATTGCGTAATTTTTCCAATGATATCGCGATAATGTCGTTATCGTGATATTTTTTGCCGTGATGATCGTATTGAGAAAAATGTATATCCTGACAGCCCTACCTCGCAGACATTTTCACTATCATTTCACAAACACTTTCCGTAAGTCCACATTTCTGCAGACTTTGCCTGAGGGAATTACCCACAATTCATAGCATTGTGACGTTAAACACAGGGTTACCACGGTTACCATGGGAAACCCGGAGGCGTAAATAAAAAAAGGTAAACAGAGGACGGCACATGGGTGTTCAGTCAGGCATATTCAAATTTACACAGGAACATGATCTAGTCTCGTAAGGCGAGAGCCCGGAAGACGTTCACGTAGGCAGCAAAAACCTAAAATAAAAACCCACAATTGGCTTTGTCAAGGTAACTTGATATGTCGCCGTAAAGTGCTGTCCCATTAATATTTATGCCATTTCAAGCCCTCGCAGCCTCTCACACTCAACCATTTACCAGGTGACGTCAGTCTAGTCCCTGAGGGTTCAGGGAAGCTGCTTGACATCCTCCTGGATCCACCTTCTCACATACAGTATGTTCACATTATATGTATTAATTTTTGTCATATGGATTGTCTATATTGTATTTTCATTATGTTGTTACTCTGTACACATGACATCTATTGCACGTCTGTCCATCCTGGAAGGGGGATCCCTCCTCTGTTGCTCTTCCTGAGATTTTTTCCATTTTTTCTTTTTCCCTGTTAAAATTTTTTTTTTTTTTGGGGGGGGGGGGGGCTCTCACTTATCTGATGAGAGGGTCACACTGTAAAGGACAGAGGGTGTCATATTCTATACAGATTGTAAAGCCCCCTGAGGCAAATTTGTGATGTGTGATTTTGGGCTATACAATGGTAAATGGACTTGCATTTATATAGAGCTTTTCTAGTCTTCCGACCACTCAAAGCGCTTTACGTTACATGTCAGCATTCACCCATTCACACACACATTCATACACTGATGGCAGTGGCTGCCGTGCAAGGAGTCAACCTGCCCATCAGGATCTCATCTAAATACTCATTCACACATCAACATGTGACCGGAGCAGCCGGGGATCGAACCACCGACCTTCCGATTAGTGGACGACCTGCTCTACCCTCTGACTTGACTTGTCTTCAGGGCTTAAGGACTCTGGGGGCAGAGTGGAGAGCTGGGAGAACAGACTTCAGGTTAGATTTATCAGTGACTCCTCCTGCTGGAGGTGAAACATTCCTCCTCTATCAGCAGAACAACAGGAGGGGGAGGAGGTCCATATAAGGACCACAGGCTATTTATACTGCACCAACAACTGGGAGTGTGTCCCGTCATAATCTTTACATTTTAGGCAGATCAGGGGTCAGAGGTCACAGCACGCAGGTAAACGGGAATTCCCCTTCCCCCTTTACATTTTTAAGGCAGGGTCGGTAATGTTGAGAAACTATCAAGAGTACGCTAGATTTATAAAAATAATCTAACTGAAAAACCCAGTCCAGTGTTGCCAATTCTTTTCCAATGAAATTTGCTAGCAGCACGAGCTCCAAAAGTCTCTAAATCTAGTCGGCTGACAGTCTTTCCCTTCAGGCCTCCCTCCAAAGCCACTCCCCCAAAACGATCACAATGAACATAAACAACGAACATGGCTATAGTTACTACTCACAGCTGTCACGCTAGCAGCTTATGGAAGACTGTATGTTTGAGTTGGGGCTGGGCGATATGGAGAAAATCAAATATCATTAGATTTTTTGACCCAATACCTCGATATCGATATTGCGACGATATTGTAGGGTTCACTATTGGGGTTTATACAAACTATTTACACAATCAAATCTTTGATAAATAATCATCAGTAATGTGGATACAATGACTAAGTGGGTAAAGGCAAATAATAAAACAACTAGAACAGTCTGCTAAGTTCAGAGAGTGACATCACTTTACTGTATGCAGCCGTTAAAACCAGGAAAAGACAACACTTATACCACATTACCATATCCAAAATCTAAGATGAGATCTTAGATCTTATATCGATATAAGGTCTAAATATTGCCCAGCCCTAGTGTGAGTGTGTGCAGGCAGGCAACTAACCCGTCCAATCATTTCATTTGGGCCAAATGAAATGATTGGACGGGCTTATTACAATACAGCGACACCTACCAATACCGGACTATTTTCTTTATTTGTCAGAGCATTTGATTTATTGATTGCTGTCAGGATGTAATGAGAATTTCAACTAATATAACAAAAATGGATTTGAACAGCACTACCAACCCTTCCTTTAACTGTAATTCATTTAATTCTATTGGTTTAACCTCATTGTATTCTTACAGGTTGTTATTAGAACCGTGTGCCTCATTTTATTCATTTGTCTTCTATCGTTAATGCTTGGGCATGATTTTATGACTATTTTAACACTACATTTTACTTTACCAATTCATTTCATTAGTTTTTCTCTCTGCTTTCTTTTTGTTCATACTTATTCTCTATTTTCCCCCCTTTCTTCCGTGTTTTTTTAGTCTTCTTTCTCTTTTTTTTATACGCATATTGCATCATTGGGAATCTTGGATGTACACTTGAGGAAAATAATACAAATTATGAATCGCAAAGAAAAATATTTAATTATTCCAGCTAACAGACTCTAATAATCCTCCATGTTGGACAACAACTAACGATTATTTTCAACATCTGCCGATATTTTCAGATTAAATTTCCTTGTCTGTAAAATGCCAGTATCGATAATCAGTTTATAGTCATATAAAACAGAGAAAAGGCAGAAAATGAGCACATTAAAGGAGCCGGTGCCAGCAAACACTTGGCTAGTTGATTCATTTGAGCAATTCAGCTTTATCAGACAGAGACAATATTCTTTACAAGGTTTAACAAAGGAACACAGAAGTGAAGGGGTCAGACAGATAGGAGAAGTCTTAATCCCTACATCCCTTTGCCTTCTCATGCAGCTCTGTTCATCCCTCGCTTATCAGTCCACCTTAACTGCCTTCTTCTGTTTATCTCCAGTCCTCCTTTAATCCCTCTCTCCCTTCTCTCCTCCCTCATCTCCTTCATTCCTTAACCCTTATTTCTTTTACATACTCTCCTCGCTCTTTAAGCTCACAGGAAAAACACTCCGAGGTGTGCAGACGTGCATGTTGTCATGTCTGGACATGACCTACCTGCACAGCTACACTTTGAGCTGCCAGGTCGCCACGGCAACAGTCTGTCGGTCTGTCTGTGTCTGTTTCTCTACTACCACCACAGACATAAAAACTGAGCCTTGTGGTTCAGACATGGAGTTCCAGAGAGTCTAACAGGCATCGACTGTGACTCTGCAGACTGGAACGCAGACTCTGACTCATGTTTGACGGACATACAGAGGAGAAAAACAGAAGAAGACGACGAAAAGCGCCCGATGTCGCCTTGCAGCGACGCTTTGACGAGCCGAGTCGGCACATTAAAACTCTACGTCCACATTAAGCTGCGTCTTTTTCTATCCGTTTCAGCCATCTGTCCACACAAAACACACAAAAAAATAAGCTTTTACTAAACAGTTTCCGGAGTTTATAAATTGTAAAACTCCAGCTTGGTTTTTCAGTGTTTACGGTGAAAGCTGAGCATTTACTAAATGATTACATAAGCTGTCGTGTGAGTGTCAGAGGCTGGAGGTAAGTAAATCACCAACTAACTGACTAACTAAGTCAGTCAGTATGTAAGTAAGTCACCAACTAACTAACTAACTAAGTCACTAAGTAAGTAACACAGAGTTTAGCAGTTTCTGTCCGTTCCACCTCCCTCTCAGGCTTACGGCAGCTCTGATTGGCTAAAAAACTGTTGTGAGTGACTGGAGCGAGGAGGAAGGAGAAGTAAAGAGATGGTGGGTGTGCTGAGGCTGGAAATGGCTGCTCTTGTTTCTGTCTCCATCCACATGTGTGCTTAATTGTGCCGGCAGTCAGAGTGGAGACTGAGGTCTGGCAGAGAGCACGCTGGGTAATCAGACTCTTAAAGTCACAGCACTGCTTCAGACCGACTGTTTATTTACATCCAGCAGCAGCAGCAGCAGCAGCAGCAGCAGCAGCAGCAGCAGCAGCAGCAGCAGCAGCAGCAGCAGCAGCAGCAGCAGCAGCAGCAGCAGCAGCAGCAGCAGCAGCAGCAGCAGCAGCTGATAAACACTCTGACCTGTCAGCTGACGTCCTCTCTCTCATTTTAAACACTTGACCTGCAGGAGGAAACGGTGAACTGAACTGACGCTGACACTTTCAGGACGGAGCAGTCGGTGTGGTCCGCAGACACAAAGTTAGCCGCTCTGCTCTCATACAGAGAAACTTTACAACTGTGAGTTAGTCAACAATGACTCACCGTCTGCAAATATGTAGCTTATTAAAGTTGATGAAAGTAAAAAAGAAATCAACACAGCTGAAAAAATTAATCGAAAGAAATAATCCAATCATGGCTTCATTCTCTTCATTCTCTGCTCGCAGCTTCTTAAATGAGATGATTTGTTATGCTTTTCTTTGGCACGTTTATATTTCTAAACTTAATATCTTTAGGTTTTGCACTTTTGTTTGAACAAAATAAAATTTCACTTTGGGCTCTGTCCGGCCATTTTATACACAGGACATTTTATGGACAAAAAAAATAATAATAAAAAAAAATATTCAGCAGATTAATCAATAACAAGAACGATCATTAGTTGCAATCCAAGAAAAAACAAATACTAAATAAAAACACAGTACAGGAAAGCAAGTTAAGTAGATACATGGAAGAAAGTATAAAGGAAGGAATGTGGGTTAAAGCAGACTGGGGAGCGTTTGTTTTAGCTCCTGCTCCAGCTAACATTACTGCCAAGCAGCTGAAATATAGAGTGATATTGTGGGTTTGGCTGACGTCTGTCGCCTCACTGTGTTGAGCGATGCTCCTTCAGGTATATTTAGAGCGAGCAAGCGCGAGCCCGACGCTGACTTTTGTTGACTTAACGGCCACAGGTGTCGCTGCTAACAAGCCATTCTGAATCTTACAAACAGTCCCTTTAAAAGGTAAAGCAGCAAATCTGGAACCATGAAATGTTTGTTTTTTTTCATGAAAAATTAGTTAAACGATTTAAATTTAATTAATTGATTATATCTGCTTTGTATTTATTATGTGCAGTATATTCTTGAGTCAACATCATTGTAAATGAGAGCTTGCTCTCAATGATCTATCGTGATTAAATAAAGATTGAATATGAATATAATCAAAACAGTCGCTGATTCATATTTTGATTATTAAAGTGACAGTAGTCAGTATATTTTTGGCATCATTGGGCAAAAATCCCATAATAACTTTCCAGCATATTATAATTCAAGTGTTCTGAGAGAAAACTAGATTTCTGCTCCTCCTCATGGCTCTGTTTTCAGGCTTTAGAACATCTAGCCCATGACGGGAGACTTTGACCAATCACAGGTCATTTCAGAGAGAGAGCGTTCCTCTTGGCTGTGCTCTGGTCATGTGACCGGAATTTGGCGTTCGTTTACCAGATTTCACAAACTTTCGCATTTTACAGCTAAACCGTGCACTACAAGATGAATCTGAAAACATTTGAGGAGAGAAATAGACATTAACGTAACATAATATCGATTCATATTTGATCAGCGCTGCCTAGTTTGACCGTTCAATCGGAGTTTGCGAGTGATTGACAGCCGGCTCTCAGAGACGGCAGCTGGACAGCTGACCTCAGATCAGCTCTTACTGCTTGTTTTCCTCCGGTCTGGGAAATCTTGCAGATGCCTTTAGGAGGACCGGAGGATGCAGAGGAACATGATTTTTTTTCAGGTTACCTGTCTCATGCACTACTGTCAGGATATAGCGACCGTTTTATAAAAATAACTTTTTTTTTTTTTTTTTTTTAAATCATATTTGCTCCAATCTCGCCTACTTCAGCTTTAACTAATATATTACCATGTAAAATCATAATTTGTAAAGTGAGTAGTACCTCCTGCTGTTAGATTAATATAGTTTAGTAAAAAGTACAATACTATCCTCTGAAATGTAGCGTCATAACAATATAAAGTAGTATAAAAGGAAAATACTAAATAAATACAAATACCTTAAATTATACTTATGTACAGGATGTGCACTAAATGTGTCCGAGCTGCTGGCCAGAGAGCACCTGTTTTACCTCCTGGCCCGTCCCAGTTGCTGTTTTTAAAGAGTGTATGAAGGAGAGCCGGGTCAAATGCTATCTGAAAGTCATCGTTATCTTCTCCTCTGTGCTGGAAACGTACCTCACTCATTCTGAACTACCCTGAGGTGACAAACTCCACTCGTCTGGTACAGCACGCGTGGTAAAACAAACATGATCTGTAAACACTGTGACTTTACAGCAGGGCTAAGGACAGAGGTGTTGAAACTGGGGCACTGACATGAACTTCCTAAACTTTCCAAAACAATTAGTTGACTAATAGCTCACTCGTTTATTTTCCAGGAAATTAATCTGCAACTAATCTGATAATTGATCAGTTGTTTCTGTCTCCTACAATGTGAGGATTTGCTGTTTATCTCTTTTTTGTACCATAAACTGAATAAATGTGAGTTTTTGTCTGTTGGTCAACAAAACAAGCAACTGGAGACATCACCATTAGCTATTATAGCTGTATATTAGGAATGTTAATAATGAACTGTTTAACCGTTAACCGACATTAAGCATTTTAACCGAATAACGCTATCGGTTAAAAGAAATATTAATAATTAATTAAAAAGCTGAACAGCTCAGACGAGCGGCTCGTCTCTTTAAGGAGAAAAGCTGGTCCACCTTAACAGCCCAGCTTAAGAGGCGGAGCCGGAGATGCAGAATACAGGAAGTCGGCTCCGGTCTCTGGCTCGCTTGAGCGGAGGAGTTGTACTTTCGTAGCATTTATTCACCGACAAATGAACTGTACACACACTGTATCTTGCTGAAGTTACACCGGGCAGACAAAGTATCGTTAATCCGGGCAGACACACAGCTGACAACCTGCTAAACTAAATTAAATGTGCGGTGGAGACTTTTACTGGGAAAGTGGCTGCATGTCCGCGACACTACACGCAGCATCGTAGCTGCTAAGTTAACGCTCCCAGACGGTGAACTAGACTCCCGTCAACAAATATCTGTTGTGTTGAGCTGGTACACCGCTGCATGCGAGGCACACATCTTGTCGGTTAACGAGGGTCGGTTATCGGTATCAGCATCACATTTTTCAAAATTAGCATCCCTACTATATGTTACTCACAATATTTTTACATTTTACAGGCTAAATGAGCTGCAGCTCTAATACTTAAAACTTTTTTTTTTGGTTGTAGATGCTAGGATCAGACGATGATATTTAATCACTTTAAATGTGACAATTTTATTTGTTGTTAGGAATATCCAACCTCTGATCAGACATTTCTGGACTCTTGTTTTAGGCACCAATGTATGACAATTGTCAAGTACTGAAATTGAATCATAATCTTGCAAACTAATTCTTTGATCAAATATTTTGCGATTTAATTCATCATTTTGCCAGTTCCAGACTACATTTTAATTTGGAAATGTCTGCTAGTGTTTATACAACATTTAATATTTGAGAGCTTTGGCTATAAAAAAAGTGTGTTTTGTAGTAAAACATGTTTATATTTCTCAAAGTATGTTATTGAAAAAAGTCTCAAAAACCGCAGCCCAACAGGCAACAACAGCTGTCAGTGTGTCAGTGTGCTGACTTGACTATGACTTGCCCCCAAACTGCATGTGATTATCATAAAGTGGGCATGTCTGTAAAGGGGAGACTCCTGGGTACCCATAGAACCCATTTACATTCACTGATCTGGAGGTCAGAGGTCAAGGGACCCCTTTGAACATGGACATGACAGTTTTTCCTCACCAAAATTTTGCGCAAGTTTGGTGCGTTATTTAGCCTCCTTCATGACAAGCTAGTATCACATGGTTGGTATCGATGGATTAAAACTGAGAACACTACAACCTAAAAATTGCAAGTTGCGTTAATGCGTTAAAAAAATGAGTAGCATTAAAACAAATTTGCGTTAATGCGTTATTATTGCGTTATTATCGCGTTAACTTTGACAGCTTTAGTGGAGACGTGTTTAAAATAACTTTTAGAGTGGAAGGTATTTTGGAGGAACCTCATTGACATTTAAATGATCCAAATCAACATTCTACATATCAGCACAGAATCCCAACTGCTGAGAGGAGAGATTCTGATTTCTTTGGAGTCCTGGTGATGTCTGCAGTCTGAAGGAGCATCGGGACGGAGAGGAGAAACTGGTTTTCTCTTGTTACGAGCCGTCATCACTTCTACAGGTCGACAGGAGAGTATGACACACAGCTGATGATCAGAGAACGTGATCCAGGGGACTGTTATCAAACCCACCTCCTGATACAACATCCTGCACCCGTTATGTCACCTCTCTGTCCCTCAGCACGGTTACTGTCTCACCTTAAAGTGGTTGTACAACTACATCCACAACAGTAAAGTCATTTCAGGTTAGTTTAGATCATTATTTGACTTCTGATGTTGTTGTTTTTCTAACAGAAAATGGAACATGGGGATTGGCAGCAGTGCTGAAGCCATCTTGCTTACGTTATTAATACCTGACCTGCACATCGTCTACATTAAGCTAATTGTCATTATGTAGTCAGTTACTATAAACTGAGATTCCTCAGTTTAGTCCATTTTTAAAAATTCACTTTAGTGCTGAAACAATTTGTGCATTTATTTGTTATTGATAAACAATAAATCTGATAATTAATTGTTAAAGTCATTCATCAAGGAAAAATGCCAGATATACTCTGGTTCCAGCTTCTAAACAAGTGAGGATTTGCTGTGTTTCCCCATTCATATCATTGTAACTGAATATCTTTGGGTTCTGGACATTTGAAGACATTTTGGGAACATCATTTGTCACTATTTTTTTCAACTGATTAATCAATTCCTTTTAAAAAATGAAAGACATGTTCATCATTTATTGTTATCTGCAGCCCTAATCCACATCCCATGCGACTCATATCTCATTGGTGCTGATTCAAAAATAAAAATCTGATTCAAGAAACAGTGTGAGTAAGTGTGAAATCAGCTGCAACTCTCGGTCTCAGTGGCAGAAAAAAATCCAAAGAGGGGAAATAAACACCGTTTCAAAGGGTGACTATGTCTCCAGAGGGACTGAGGGATATTTCCGGAGAACAATGGCTGTTTGGAGCATTTAGTGCCGCTGACAGCTCGTACAGCGCCATACAGGAAACAGTTAATGTGCAGAGAGGAAGTGAGAGCGGCAACAATCAGTTCAACAGCTTCCTGCAGGGAGGAGTGGTGGACGGGAGAGAGGGAGAGTTTCAGAGGGCTGAAATTTATGCTGTCACATTCAGACCATTACGGGAAAATAAAATCTCGACTGAAAACAGACCGATTATATTCTTTTAGTGTTGAAGCTTTTTTGGGGGGATGCTTTTAAATTACTAAAAACAAACACATTTGACACAGAATAAGTGAAGCTAAAGTCGACAGTCGCTGGTCAAAATGTGAATAAACGTGTGGAAAAATAGTCGATAAGACGACAGAAGCAGTCTCTCCTTTTCCTCCCCAGATTACGGTGTCGGTCCGATATCACACAGTCCGAGTCAATCACAGTCAGTAACACTCGGCTGAGCACCGCCCTGCTCTTATCAGCTTGCTGTGTGTGTTTGCGGGTCAGAAGGTGACCTTTCTCATGTTCAGAGCTGCAGTTTTTGTAACTATGACCACATCCATGCTATGCTGACAAGATCTGAAAAAATAATAATATCTATTTCTCTGTTTTATCACAACCAACAACGGAGCTTTACAACCAGTACAGCATACTAAATCTTCTGGCCTTGATTCAGATAAGGAACAACTTTAATGTGGGGTGGGAAAGCACCGATATGTTTTCTTGCTTAAATGATACATTTTGAATACAATATTTGATGCGTCATACATAGGTTGTCAGTGTTGTTGGATTGGAGGCAGGCAGGGCTCTAAACTAACTTTTTTCACCATCTTGTCGGAACCGTCCCGAAATAAATGCGGACCGTTCTGAATTTAAAATCTTTGTTTTTCTACATTATCATTAGTTAATCATTCAAACATGACCGTCAAAAAATCTGATATATGAATATGAGACTGCTGATTATTATTATTATTATTATTTTAATAATAAATTACAATTAAATAAATGTATATCTATTAGGGATGGAAAATCCGAACTGTTGGGTTCGCTAGTCACGGTTCGGGACGTGTATGAATTGTTCGGTTCATTTTAAATAAGTTATGAGGCCGATTGTGTATTTTTTTCATGTAGAGTTAGGCGCCCGTTCATTGTCACACAAAAAATCAAGGCCTATTGAAGGAGGCTGGGACACGGATGGACATGGGTCTTGAGGTACAGGGTTTAACCAATGTGCAGTGTAACTGAAGCTGCGGTCGTGCGTTGCTATTGGCTCAATTTAGGCAGGCAAGATTTTACTGCGCATGTGTTGATGAAGCGTGAACCAGCCCCCTTCACGGATGAAGTGGTGAGTGCGGCTGTCAGTCAGTTTAGGAAATGGCGAGTCGACATGATAAAGTCCAGTTAGAGGATCCACCAGCATCGTTTGGCTCTACTGTATGGGAGCATTACGGATTTAGTGTTACCATGAAAATGACGGAAAATAGTGGTGGATAAAACGGCAACCGTGTGAGCACTGTGCGCAGACAGTGAGGCATACAGCTTATGAATTAAACCCAGGTATCACTATCGGGAATGAAAAAGTCAGATTGGTGCATCCCTAGCACCGAAAGCTTCCTAAACACATGTTCATCTAATTGTAAATGTCTCAGACAGAAATAAAGCAAAGTTGTTAAAGAAGGAGTAAAAATGTTTCTGACTGGACCCGTTTCTGTTTCAGAGTCGTGTCTTTTGTTTCCACATGTTTATTTCTAGAGTCTCTCCATTATCAGCCAATTCAGCCTTAATCACAGCTTTAACAAAAGGCCTCTGATATAGATCTGTGTGCACAGGGAGGGGGTGCTGATTACAGAGGAGGGGCATAATGACTTTTTATGTTAATGTACTGCTTATCTGACTGAAAACAAACTGAAGGGGTTAATGAGTAACTGAGCAGCTAAAGCGCCCTCCCTGTTTAAAGGCAGTTCATGAAAGAAAAACAACCATCAGGGAGGATAGATCAGAGCAATGGTGAGACATTGTGGATGTTGTAATTCATCAGGTCTCATGAAATGGTTGAGCTTGTATGTTTTATGCTTCAGCCTAAAGTTATAGAAGTAGTCAAGAGTGTGTATCTCATCTCTGTGGATGTTGATTTTCACGTATTTCACAGTTCGAGTAGTCGCTTTTAGATTGAGTGATCGCAGAGAGAAGAAATCTACGATACTCACTGGAAATCCTTCCATTAAAGCAGAACGCGAATGATTGAAAGAGCAGAGTAGTGAAATGATTTTATGTCTTACCGTCAGCTCTGACGGTCAGCAGGAGAGCAGCGGCCATCGCAGCCAAACAGAACGATAGACCTGCCATGCTGCAGCAGAGACTGGACTGAGACTGGACCGGAACTGGGCCCAAACCGGGCCGTGCCCTGTGATCAGAAGCTTTCTGGTCAGCTGATAGTCCTGATAAAAGTTGTTAATCCACAGCAGGAGTCGAGGGAGGTGGGGAGGAGCTCAAGCCAGCCAGACGAGGCCTCGGAGAGAAGGATGGTCAGCGAGCAGGAGGGATGCAGGGGGGAGACGATGGGAGGGTTATATCACAATACCAGGTCCTCTTCTGTCTCACTGGCTCTTTGCGTCCAAAACCCTGAAGAAGGAGAAGACACAGATTTAAGTTGAGTTCAACATCAGCTGATTAGTGGAGGTTTGGATCTAGAGTGAGGAACAGATAACACCACAGCAGACATACAACCTGTAGGAAGTTATACTAGTTATTTTCTCTGTTCACACTAACAATTATTGTTGAATTCTCTGCTCGTCAAACTTTAAAGTCTCAAACAGCCCAGCCCAGAGTCTCTGATTTACTTTCTCCAGATAGAAACAGATCATGTTTGTATCCTACACCCAGGAGTTTTAAAACTTTAGTTCATACTACATCTTTGCTAGCTACAGTAGTTTACAGATTTAAGGTGGAAAAAGCATTTGATCAGCAGGCTGAATTAACATGCTGAGAGGATGTCTATTTTTAGTCCTTTCTGCTTTTTGTTATCTATAGATACTTCATTTATTTGTAGAAATACTCATCATTACTGATGTTTTTTCTTCAATACACCTCGCCTAAACTTATGACAAATGTATTAACAGCCTATACACCTATCAGCCATAACATTAAGACAGCACGGGCACCCTGACCGGTACCCATACACAACACACTGCTCCTCACTGTGTGTTCTGACACCTTTCTATCAGAACCAGCATTAACTTTTTCAGCAGTTTGAGCTCCAGTAGCTCTTCTATTGGATCAGACAACACGGGCCAGCCTTCACTCCCCACGTGCATCAATGAGCCTCGGGTCTGACCCTGTCGCCGGTTCACCGGTTCTCCTTCCTTGGACCACTTCTGGTAGGTCCTGACCACTGCAGACCGGGAACATCCCACAAGAACTGCAGTTCTGGAGATGCTCTGACCCAGTCGTCTAGCCAGCACTATCTGGCCCTTGTCGTCAAAGTCGCTCACATCCTTACGCTGGCCCATTTCTTCTGCTTTCAACACAAAGTTCAAAGTTCAAAATGTTCACTTGCTGTCTGATATATCCCTTCTCACAGTCAGTGAAATTAAAAGTATATGTCCTGCTCATAGTTCATCTCTCCTGCTGCTGACAGTTTTAGCTTGGTTGCCACCAAGACTTTTAAAAGGAACTGAATGGTTCCTTCAGCCCACTGTTGTCCGAAATAAACTGCCGTCTCACTGCGATGATATTTACTGCTTCATATATTTACTGACAGGTTGGATGTAATGAATGAAATGCAGCGGAGGAAAATTAAACTAAGAGCGGCTATTGTTAGCTGAAGTCAGTCCCACTGGACGGCAGTAGGAGGTTTGTACCAGCGTCTGGTTCATAAGTAGTTCAGCTGATTTTGCTAATAGATATTAAGAAATAAACTAAACATTTAAGTTTGGAATAATGTCCCTTAATCATGTTTAATTCAAGTATTGTGTTTCTGAATGTTGTGGTATTATTTTCACACTTTCTTTCAAAGACTGCGCATTATTAACTTCAGTTGTAGCATGCTATGTTTTCAGCTTGTTGTGCAATTATCCTGCATTATACTGTGCTCAATGACGCAGCTAAAAAAGAAACATTCGACCGACAAAATCAAATTTGGCTCAACGTTAAGGGGGCAGCCCGAGTAGAAATGAAGTCGATGATAGAAAGATTGAAGATAGATTGCAGAACAGATTGGAATTGGGGATGGTTGCGAAACAAAGGACATAGGAATGATTAGACAGTAGTGATTGTGCTCTAGGCAGCCAAATGATAGCTTCTTGCTAATGTCATTCATTCATTAACCCCATTTGGGACTAGCACCATCCATTGCACCTATGTAATTTATTCAGTTTTGTCTTAGAGACAAGAATAGAATAATAAAATGCATTGGGCATAGTGCTAGTTTTCTGTGCTTAGCGATTTTTATTGCATGACGGTTTAAAAAAACGCAAACTAAAACTATTTTTAACAGGTGGGTTGGTTGGGCTCCGACTCTCTCCCTCTCGATCCCCCTGGTCTTCAGTGTGCTGTGAACTGGTGACCCCAGCAGGCCCGGCACTGGCCTCAGACGGTCCAACTAACTACCAAATCATTTGTCCAGGGATGTCCTGCAAATTACAGGCGCTGGCCCTGTGCAGCGCTGATAACGACATGTCGCAATTAGTGGGCGCCGAGAGGGATGGAGGTGTGTGTGTGTGAGTGAATTAGTGATGATGCGTGGCCGGTGTCCGTCACTTTTCATTTGTCCGGGGGGGACAAAGAGGTCCGACCTGTGACCCACTTTTCACACATCTCTGGCTGAGGCGGCCGCGAACAAAGACAGACACACACACACACATACACGCACATACGGGATACCATACAGGCCCTGGCAAGTGTATATGGGTAAGTTTGTATGTGTGTGTAGTATTGCAAGTGAATGAGGGGGAGCATAGTGGGATGTAACGCATGAAAAAAGTGTGTGTGAAAGAGTGTCAAGTCAGGGAATGAGTGAATGTATGTGTGTGCCTGTATTGCCATCTTTGTGAGGACCAATTTCAGCTTCAAACCACCGTAGTGAGGTCAGAGAGAGAGAGCATGTGAAGTGGTTGTGCCTACGAGGACTGGTGGTTGGTATTTTTGGGGCATTATAAACCATATTCTCCAAGTTGGTGATGTCCAGTCCGCACTGCATTGGTGGGTGGGTGTTACCTCAGGTACAGGTGAGACAGGACAGACAAATTCATTCAAGGAACGAGGGAGCCATGTTTTTTCCCGCAGGACTAAAGTCGGTCTGATTGAGGCATAACATGGTATCTCCAGCCACGTCTTTTCACCAGCAAGCAACTGCCTTCATCTGAAGAGAATTACGTGTCCAAAATGTTTATTGGACCGAGTTTCATAACATGATATTACTCTACAGCAAATACCATGTATCATCAAGATGTCTACTTCTCAGGAACTTCATCTTTTGATCCCCATTATGATCCTCAAAGGCAACATTTTGTGCTTCTTTTTGCAGATCTGGATAGCCATTATGATAAAATGGCTGCTTTTCCGAAGAATTAACAGGAACGAACCACAAGGAGGAAGAACATCCAAACACTTCATTTGGACTTGCTGTCCTTTCCAGTCCCATTTCCCTGTGGCATTTTCCCCTTTCAGTCATGTTTGGAGCAACTACAATCAGGTCTTATGATGACCACTCGGCGCATATCCAGCAGCTTAAGTTTGAGGTTAAAAAAGGGTAAGATAGTCCTTTTTAAAATCATTTTTCAACCCATGATGACCCTTGATAAGGAATATGTATGAAACAAAAAGAGGATTATGGTGTGTGTGCAGGGCAGTAAGTGAAGGAGTGTGTGTGTTGTGATACTGTATGTGAGAGTGGGAGTGAATGAGTGTCTGTGTGTCAGCGTCACTGAGTCGATAAGAGGAAAGTGGAAGAATCTTCACCTCGCTGCTACAACAAAACCTGAAGTTTGTTTGTGGCTCTTTGCTCCATTTAGCGACCGACAACAACAACAGCAGGAGGACGGTGAGATAACACACACAAAAACACATTCAGATATTCACACAGAGGGAGGGAGGGCAAGACAAGGCAGGTCCAGGAAGAATTGTCTGTTTTGAGCCCCCAAGACAGGAAGCAACCCCCCCCCCCCACATCCTTCCTAAATCACCCAACACATTCACTTCCCCTTGAACACACAAGGTAAGATGACTGCATATATATATATATATATATATATATATATATATATATATATATATATATATATATATATATACATATATATATATATATATATATACATACATATACACACACACACACATATATATATATAAATATATATATAAATATACTGTATACACACACACTCATACACATATATACTGTATATACAGTTTACACACAGTATATGTATGCACACACGCACGCACGCAGACATGTCTCACTGGAGGCTGAGAGACAGCAGAGAAATAAAATGTACATTCAAGAGATAAAATGCAGAATTCTCAAAACCCTGAACCCTCTGGGTGTCAGGTAACTTTCACTCCTCCTCCTCATGTTCAAACCTGTCTCTAATCTGCTTCTCAGTCAAACAACAAACTCCTCCTTCCCTCAACACCAGAAGCTAACAGAGAACCAATGTATACAGCTAACAGGAGCTTAATGTAGCGTAGCTGCTCTGGCTACCTGGACGTGACATCAGAGTCTTGGAGGACCGGAATGAAAGGAGGTATTGTTAGCGGCCCCACCTGTACAGAATAAACCGCCCTTATAGGAAACCACTGAGCCATAGCCAGCCCCCTCAGGGGAAGGAATTTGAGGTCACACCACTCCGGGGATGCTGGGAAATTTGGAGGGATAGAAACTCAAGCAGTGGGTTAAGAGTTGTAGAAGAAAGAGAGCTCTTTAAAGGCTTCTGGGTATAATAACTTTTCATTTGGCTGGAGAGGTAACCAGCAATAAAAACTATTATGTAAAATGATATTACACTGCCATGACCGGTGGCTACTGCAGCAGTCTGTATGAAGACACTGAGTTATACTGTGAGCTCTATTACTATTATTACTTGGATTAGTCTTGTTTTAGTCAGTTTAATGCAGAGCAAGGCACTAACAATGACCGGGTCAGGGGCTCAATTCCCAAAAGGGCTATCTTTAGATATTTTCCAATACTGGTTTAGTACTGATAACAAAACAATAGTTTGATCAAAAACTAAAATGAAGTAAGATTTTCCAGAGCTTTCAACAACATCTCAGTGTCTTCATTTGCAGATCAAGCTTTTATAGAGATCAGACCTTAAGACGTTTTGGTCAATCTACTATTTTCAAGGTCAAGAATTAACTCTAATGTGGAGCTGAAACCATTAGTCCATTAATCAATTAGTTGATTGACAGAAAATGAATTGGCTACTAATCTAATAATGGATTAATCAGCCATCTATCATGCATCTTATCAATGGGGGAGTTTTTTGAATGCAGTGAAATTTTTTACAGTCTAAAAACCAACAAATATGTATTGAAGCAGAGTATTGCGTTGGATAAAAACATGTGAATTTTGGGAGTGACAGAGAGAGAGGAAGAGAAGGTGGACTACTTCATGCAATGTTTCTCTAAATTATTAATAATAATAATCGGTTTTATGTGGGGGATGCCAATGTGCAACTATGACGGGGCAAATTCAATTTAGTATTAATTTAATACTACTACTACTACTAATAATAGTAATTTAATATATGAAAGGGAAAAGAGACAAATATCGTTTTGACATTGGCAAAGGCATCGGCTACTGGTTCGCTCCGTCGTCGATCCCCAAGATCATAGTCTATAGGCACCTTTACTGTCTTTAACATTTTTTAATCTCTTTAACATTTGTTTTACAACATTTTTCTTCTATTTGACAAAATAAAGTAAAGTCAACTTTCAGCCTTTGACCATGTGTATACTTGCCGTTACGGACACTAATTATTTGGTACTAAAAAAGTTTTGAGGTTCAATAACAACCTCGAATTCACTTGTAGAAAAAAAATGTCTTCCGTTACTGTGGAGGATTTAAAAAAAACAACAAGACTGAAACATGCCGTACATCCCTCCACCTGTCTGAGCATCAGTGCTTAACTACTGCCTAGTTTACACTACACAACTTTAGCCCTGATTTTCCGCTCACAGTTTTTGGAGCTCCAAGAAAGAAAGAAAAAAGATCAGAGGCAAATCTGCGTTTGCTCAGCGCTCGCACATCGGCGCTCAAGCGATATGTGTGAACTGTTCAAAGAAGCGAGCCGAGGGGGTCTGAAATTAACTTTTTTCACTTCCTGCCACTGTAGCAGACAAGTATTTTTTTTGTCTGCCACTCTTTTTAGATTTTAGATCTGATGTCATTCAATGTTTGATATATTTTACATAAAAAACATTATATACACGGTAAATTACAGTGTTCCAATTACACCGTAGCTTTCGGGGGAGCCCTGTTTTTGAGCATGGGAGGTTATTGTACACAGTACTGTACTTTGTTATCGTCATCTATAGTGGTTACTTGCATAAAAACACACACAATTCAAATGATTATGATTATTTAAGTATTTGCTTTGATTAAAAAAAATCTTGGTACGTCGTTATGAAGTTAAACAGGTTATAATTCTCTCTCCAATATCTATTTTATATTAATGTGAAAACATTAGTTTTCTCACCAAAAACTTAATTTTACAAGATAACATTTGAACGCATCATGATAACGTTGTAATTTACCTTCACCCAATGGTCATTTTGCTGAGCAGACCATGAACGCCTCATAATGAAAACTCAATGGCACCTCCGTTAATGTTAGTAGCTCCGTTATTTATCCAAGCAGGACTGTGCTGCTAACGGCTGCTAACAGGTAATGTTACGAGCACTCATCCTGCTGATTTCAACACAGATTTACCAGGGAGATTTATAGGGTGCGTCCCCTCAGGTTTAGTAGCGCCACGCTGTTGAGCACTTTTTTTCTCTCCGCTGTGTCTCCGGTCCCAATCAAACTGAAACATGATACAGCGTGCGTATGCGTCATTGTGCAGCGTAACTATCGGAGCATCAATAAGAGGAATCAATAGTCATGGAAGCATGAGATGCCAAGAAAGCGGACGACTACAGTTCTCTATTCCATCGCTAGCATTTCCCCTGCCTGCCAAAGTGGCGGATGTCCTGATGATTTCACCCGCAACTGCCAACAATTTAACCGCATTTGGCGGGTGCCAATTTCAGACCCTGGTTGCATTGCAGAAACATTCCTGATATCTAGCATGCTAAGTATTTGGACCTGTCGGGGGGTCTGTCATGGTGCTACAGCCAATGAGAGCGCGAGACACAGGTTGAGGGGAACTTTACTGTATGTGTTGTATTTGCAACAGGGACCAACGTTGTTGCTGCACTTAGAGTGTTGGATGTTTTCATGGATAAACATAATACATTACACAGTGACAGATCTACATACATGTAGGGCGTGTGGAAACAGGCTATTATGTGAGCATGTGTGCCAACGACAACACCAACAAGCATGACTAAGGCCGGGATCAGACTACACAATATCAGCCCGACACGGCCATTGTAGGGGATCGGGAACGATAAATGAGATCGATCCTCTTATCTCGTGTAGTGTGTCATAGTACACGACAAACGACGCCACGTCTGGGACGCCCCACGACACCCTGAGGAAAAGTCCAGCCTCTCAGAATTCCAGTCTTGACACGCCTAGTGTGACATCTCCAACGACGTGTTCCTTTACGTTGACCAATCAGGTGCTCTCTCCAGCGCTCAGTCGCAGTCAGGTCACTTGGTAATAAACAAACATGGAGAAAAGGAGTAGGGATGTCGAGTTTGCTGCCTCGGATGAGACAACGAAACTGATGAAAAATTCATTGAGATGTGGCAACTGTACCCCTGCCTCTTTGACCTTTTTCCTTAAGGGAGTACCACGACAGAGTCAGCCAGGAGCGCATCCACAACCGTTTTTTCTTCATTTTCTTTTTCTTTTCGCAACACAAGACCGCCTGCATCACACAACGCTTCTGTCCCCATGATTGACAACTGCTTCAACCGCCTCCCTGATGACGTCTGAACTCGCGCGTGATCGTGGAATACGACGGGCCATGATTGGTCGTAGTCATACCTGTAGTCTTGCCAGTCACCCGACCAAGACACTGCAAGAGTTTATGGCGCTATGATCGTTAGATCTGAAATGGTGACCATCATCAAAGACAAAAATATCGTGTAGTCTGATCCCGGCATAAGCCATGTCACTTCCCACGTGTTTACATGACAAAACGTAGTTTGGAGACCTCATCGGGGGTTCCTCCCGGTGAAAGATCTTGTATTGCATGACCCCCTGTCACCAATCAGTCATGTAGTATGAAGACTCCCAATTACAAGACAGCAAGTTGTGTAGTGTGAGTGTAGGCGTCACAGAACAAAGTATTACTCAAACCTACGGCCTATGATTCACAAATGTTTCAACACATTACCAACTTTTGGGAAGTCTGTGTGTTTGTTGGGAAAAAGGTTTTACAATATCAAGATGTTGGACAGCTTGTTTTGGAAAGTGCTACAGCTCTGAAGCATTTCCAGCTCCTTGTGTCCACACGTGATTTATTAGCTTTACAGCTCCTCAAAGAGCTGTTAAAATGTTGGAAAATGACACCAGACCTTGGTAGGGAGGCATCATTAATCTATCCCCTAATACTTCCCCCACCTCCTTCTACCCCCTGGACGGATTGCAGTGTGAGGGGCCAGACATCAATAATCAAGCCTTAAAGCATCTCCACTTCCTGCTGTGGGAGAATGGCAGCAGACTAAATAAACGACACAGAGGGTTGATTGGTAGACCGGCGGAGACCGACAGCTCCTGAGCTCTACAAATAAATGTAGTAATGAGGGAGATTGGGATCAGCGCTGGTGGAGAATATTAACAGGACAGCTGGGATGGAGCACAGCGAGGTGAAGGGATGGACAGAGACCGCTTGTTTTTATGTATTAGTTTCATCCCTAGCCTCTTATCTGTCCAATTAATATGATTTTTATTGATGAATTGTTTAGTCTATAAAATGTTAGAAAAACGTCAAAATGTCGGGCTGAATTTTGGTAGGTTACCTGCTTTCCTAGAGGTTAGTTATATGTCATTTGATGTACAGCTTAAAGCGCACACAGACTGTGCGTGCGATTTCTATATTTGTTTTCCAAGTTACAGTATATCCTTTTAAGAAAAAGAGCATTGTAATTTAAAATGTTCAAATTTTATAAAAGGCAGACATTGGACACAGTGTTCAGACTCAGATAATAAAAGAGCTGCGTTGACGCTGAAAATGTGTGAAAACTTTTTTTTTCCAAACAGATTATTGATCAGGAATCAATAAAGAATGGGACTGAAAAGCAGAATCGATAATGGCATTGGTATCAATAAAATCTCCCATCCCTATTGCTTAGCTAACTGGATTAACTGCCGCCCCTTAAACTATCTTCATTACAAGTAGGCTGAATTAGCTATTGGCCATTCCTGTTTGCGGTGTACTCATGGATGTACAGACAACCATCGCTGGATTACTTTGATACTGAAGAAAACCTCAAATCTTCCAGATCCTCAGGTAAGTTCTGAGTCTACAAGGAGAGTCTTGTGGAACAATGTTTTTAGAATATCAGCTCTATAACGTTTGGACAGTTCTTGTAATGATCTGACTTTTTTTCTACCTCAATAAGTTACAGCTACAAGACCACAGAAGATGATCACATCACAAGAGAAGAAGCCAAGGTATGGTAGCCTGGATGTGCTCAACTAGGCAGCAAGATTTTATTCTTCCCTTTTACTGACATTATTTTGTATTTCTTTCAACCACATCACCTCTCCTTTCCAGTATCTTATTTCCCCCTTTTCCCTCTTTATTTGAGTCTTTCCCCTCTTCATTTCTGTCTCTTATGTCCTCCCTCCCTCTCTCCTTCTCTTTTTTCCTCATCTTACCTCCTCTTTCTTTCCCCATTCTCCATTTGTTGCTTTCCCTTTCCCATTTCTCTCCCTCCTCCTCTCCTCTCCCTTCTGCTTCTCATTTCTCCTCTTCTTTCTCTTTCCCTCTCTCCCTCCATCTTGGCCCCGTTCCCCGTCCCCTCCAGGGGCCCCTCCTTGCAGGCGGGCCTCTGGGTGCTGCAGCAGCAGCCTCCCCGTTGGTGTCGGCGCCCTGCCCGACATGCCTTTCAGGGCCTGGGAGACTGCAGGCCAGACTTTCTGGCTCCACTGCCATTGTTTGCTTGGCTGCTCTGCGCCTCATCCCCGGCGATGGATTAGCATAAGAATACCCAGAATACCCTGAGCCGCGGTGAGCGGCACTGCGGGCCTCTTCCTCCCTGCATCTTCTGCCTCCTCCTCTTCATCATCATCATCCTTTATTTAATCCTATAAATCCATCTGGAATACTCTTCTCCTACTATGGAGTTTGTTGATGACGTAACATTTAGAGGATGACTTTTAAACCATTTTGAAAGGAAAGGTGGAACTTCTTGTGTTGGTGGCCACAGCGGTTATTGACCCCACAACCCTGACAGTGTTTTGCTTCATCTATTAGATTACAGGTAAATATTGACTTTATATAGACCTGTATAATGCAAATGATCTTTGCTTCTTGTACATAACTGAACTTTAAATGTTTAATTCAGACTAATATGTTTTCATTTTAAACCGTATAACTTTTGCTATGTTTATGCTTAGCGTCCACACTATTCGTTATCGAGCCCCTAAAACAGAGACGTTTGAAAACGCTGCTGTTCCCGTTTTAGTTTTAAAACTCCGGGAGACCTTTGAAAGCGATGACGCAGACAGTCACGTTTCGCTTCTTGATTGGGGTTTATCTAGGGATGTTAATAATTAACCGTTAACCATTAACCCACATTAAGAATTTTGAGCGATTAATGCTATCAGTTAAATGGTTAAAAGAAATATTAAAAATTAAATAAAACCTGAGCAAAATTCAAAAGGAGCGACTTGTCACTTGAAGGAGAATAGCTGGTCCACCTTAACAGCCCACCTTAAGTGAGCCTGAGCTGGATGTGTTGCTAGCTTCAAGGCTAACCGCCTTCCCTTTAATCAGCAGGCAGCAAGCAAGACACAGGAACTAGGCTTGGGTCTTGAGGAGTTGTCGCTATCATTCACTGACAAATAAACTGTACACACACTGCACTGCTATGTTCACAGCTATAACATTACTTCATATTCACCGTCAAACACACGCTCTCTCTCGACCAGACAAGCGCTAACGTTACGCCGTGCTGACAGAGTACGTCAGGCAGACAAACAGCTGACAACCTCGCAGCTAAACTAATTGATGTTGTGGAGACTAAAGTTGCTGCATGTGCCCATGACAATGCACGCAACATCGTGGCTGCTACAGTAACCCCTGGACGTGTGAACTGGGGACTCAGTTGTCCGTTTTGCTCAAACACTGCAGCTGGTGATAAATGATGGATTTAACTTGTCTGAACATTGGGTTATCGTTGCAGCTGGGCGGCTTGTTAAGCACTACAACCATGCAGCACAGCTGCATGCAACGCACTAAGCTTGTCGGGTAATGATCGGTTAATGAGTGACTGCTATCGGTCAGAATTTGTTTGCAAAATTAGCATCCCCAGTCTTATCAAATTACAAATATGCCCATCGTGGGACTAATAAAGGAAATATCTTATCTCTCTCTCTTATCTAATCAGTCGTGAGGTGCCCTTCCCTGATTCATCACGCCCCATCACGTGAACCTTTTCCGGAAGAACACAAACAACATCAGCCTCGACAAACCGGCGGTAAATTCAACATGGATAACGAGTTACAAGCTTTGCTGACCCAGTTGTCTCTGCTAGCAGCTGTTGTGCAGTTAAATTCTACATTTTATAATGCTACTAATGCCTCCATGTGCAGGAGGCAAGCTATTATTTGAGCGCTTTGCATCAATTTCCGTAGCCAGTGCTGCTTCCTGTTTACATCGGCACACGCATGCCCAGTGTACGTGAATGGTCATGTGACATGCTATTTCAGGCGTGGTAGTAAGGATGGAGATTAATTCTGAAACAGCCCCAAAACACTTGTCTGGATGGAGATCGTTTGTATTAGTGTGGATGTATCTTTAGTCTTTGTGATCTCAGAGGGAATTGAACCTGGCAGTGTTTGAGTCTTGTTTGTCTCTCACACACATGAATACTATGAGGGTGTGTGTGCAGCTCAGAGAGCGGGCAGCAGGGAAGCCTAACTTCATTAAAGGCCAAGAGAAGATCGGCCGAGCAGCTGCAGCTAAAACATCACTTTCCCCTCTTCATTTATCATGTTACAGCAACACAAATTACCCAGCATCCACGGAGGCAACGCAGGTTTAAGGTCCATGTGAAGTGAACGCTTTGATGTCACAGTATTCAGTTTATATCAATATAAACCCATTACTGATTAGTCAGTCAGTGTTGGTACTGATGCTGCTCGGCCACCCTGTGGACACATGCAGAGACAAACGGACGTTGGCCCTCGCCACAAAGTCATTAAGTAATCAACCAGTACAATGTGGTTCCCTAAAGGTGATTTTAATCACTCTAATCGCCATAGAAACAGGTCTATCCATCACCAGCACAGTGTTGCCTGTGTCCCACAGCTGAGTCATAAAGCAAACACACTCAAGACCATAAAAACAACATTATGATCATAAATCACACTGATGAGGGGAGCGGACACAAGAGGACTGGAAGGTTCCCTACACAACGCAACCCTCCCAGTTAAACCAGTTAGCTCCTGCTGTTGCTAAGAACACATAAGACAGAACCAAGCTCCTAATAACGCTGGTAAAATTGTTTCAGGGGAGGTAAACAAACCATCATATACCAACCATCAACCAAGTTAAGCTGGTTTACTAAAGGGATTTTCACTCTAATGAACGATTATATAGCAAACATGACAAATGTCAGCATTTAAAAGAAAAAAGCAGCTTTGTTTCATCTTTCGTGGCAAGAGCGACGCCATGTTGCAGTACTCTATAGCCTGTGACATCACGAGGTTGGTCGGCTCGGTTGAGTTACAGATACCGATACAGATACAACGGTAGAGACCGTGAAAGACGGAGACAGAGGAGACACAGGACAGAAGAAAACAAAAGAGGGGACACTATTGTATTGTTCCTGGATGTAAAGTAACATTGTAGAGTTTTACAATGTTAAAACCAAGAACAAAACAGTCCATTTTCATGAACTGTAACGGAAAATACATCCCAACACAACCACACACACACAAACACACACACAATCAAGGAAGTCACAGCTCTTATAGCGCCCTCTTTGTGGACCGACTGTGAGAACAACTGTCACCTCTATCTCAGAGACAAGAAGTTTAATGTTAAGCACCGCCTCCTCGCCATTGTCTGCTGTCAATCATTTTAGAACCAGTTGTCTGAGTTCACCAGCATCCAGAGCTGATCAGACTCGGATGTTGAGTTTCTTTTCTGGTATTTTTGGCTTTACTGTTTTAAAAAAGTCATTTTCTGCCTCAGCTGCTGCCATCAGGCTGTACTGGTCTGATCCCAGTATGAAGGAGTGGAAACTGGAGAGACGACTGGAGCTCAGACAGCTTTCCCCAGAGACAAAAAAAACATAAAACTAAAATATAGCTGTAATTGTAGCAGACAGAATATTGGCCCTGTGTGTGTGTGTGTGTGTGTGTGTGTGTGTGTGTGTGTGTGTGTGTGGGTGGGTGGTCTGGTCAGAGACCGGACTCCGTGAAGGGAGGCCGGATGGTTTCATCCACCGTGTCGCCTTGGAAACTACAGCCAGGCCACAGAGCCGTGCACGGATGACACAGCGATATAGGTGGTCCTGTGCTCGTGTATAAGTTTGTGTGTAAAGAAGAGGCTGAAAAACTAAACTGAAAACAGAAAAAATAATAAATACAGATGTATAATCAGAAGTAGAAAGTTATGGACGAACACAAAAAAAAGGGCAAAAAAGGCTACAAGACACACAAAATGGGATCAAGGTAAAGTAAAGGACAGAAATACATAAAGGCAAAGAGAAAAAGAAACAGTCTTTCTGTGTACATTCAGGCTCTGAAAGCAGTTGATTTTCTGGGTTTCAACCTCAAAATGTCCACTAAAAACAGTCGAGGACTTAGAGATGGAGTGACGAGGTCAGGAAGAATGATGTTGTCTAATGTGAGACCAGAAGAAGAAGGCTGTGTATTATTGTGCATGTGTATGCGTGTGTGTGTGTGTGCGCATTTTCTTATAAATCTCTTCTTAAAACTCACTTGTATCTTTTTCTTAACTGATGTTATTTGTTGAAATGATTTTATCTTTTTATTAGGACTCTCAATAGATTCAAATATTTAATCAGGATTAATCGCAAATTAATCACACCTTTTTTATCTGTTCACAATGTACTTTAAAGGGAGATATATCAAGTATTTAAAACATTTTTCAACATGGAAGTGGGCAAATGCTTGCTTGCTTTATGGAAATATACATGTATGTACAGTATATATTTATTATTGTAAATCAATTAACACAAAACAATGAAAGATATTGTCCAGAAACCCTCACAGGTACTGTATTAAGCATAAAACAATATGCTGACATGGATTCCTTAGGTTTTTCTAGTTTCATATGACGCCAGTATCTTCACTCTAGCTTTAAAACTGAGCTGCTACAACCTTAAAGCGATTAGTAAGATTATTACATATTAGTGGTGTTAACGAATGCGAATAATGCATTATCATCGTGTTAACTTAGACAGCCCTATTTTTATACGTATCTTATGTTTTGGGATTTGATTTACTTTTATTATTTGTTGTTGCTGTAAAGCACTTGTAACTTTGTTTTGGAAGGTACTACATAAATAAAATTACTATTGTTATTACAGTTACAATGTGTGTCAGATCAGGTGATATAACTTCTGTAAAGTTGGGGGACACAAAAGAAAGATTTGAGGAAGAATTGTCATAATTTGTGCAACAGAAGCAGAGATAGCCTGACTTAAGGCCATTACACACCAGAGGCGTTTTTTCTGTGCGATTAATTTTCACGTCAATCAATTTTTTCTAACCGTTGTATTTGTCATGAGAACTTTCACGCAATGCAAATATTACACAGTGAACAAGCGGCGTAAGTTTTTTCCGGAACGTGGTTGGACATATTCAATACATACACTATAGCGTACCACAACGCGGAGGCTCCGTGGTCCGAACCAAGACAGCAAACTTTATTACTCCTTTCAACCTTGACAAAGCAGCGCAGACCAGATCCACTCCTTCTGTTCATACCACAATAAAACCTTATACATATTTCATATTACATATATATAACATATTACGTAACTACGTTAGTCTAACGTAGTTTTAAAAGGTTTTTCCATATGTTTTCATGTATGAAAAGACCCTAAATGAACACTGAAGGTGGACTACTTGATTACTATCAGCAGATTATTTAAACAGCATTTGTAGGAATGATTAGTGTTAGCTGTTTGATCACTATCAGCTGTTTGATCACTATCAGCGGTTGATCTCTGTATTATTGCTCTACTGTTAATACTGAAAATGAGGATAGAAGCAGCAGGTTAAACCACTGTTCATTTAACTTGAATAGAAGTTGGTTTATTATATGTAGTGTTAAATATTGCACTGCCTTGTATCTTGAGAACTGAAGTAGCAGGTCCTGCAGTTGCACTTTTTATTATTTTCAAATAAAAGGTGTATGTATTTGCCATTAATCATCGTTTACTTGTTTATATTCATAATTAATTTATCCCTGATTCCCTTACAGGAATCCTGACCTGCTCTGTCCAGTATCACATATGTATTTCACAGTCACACTGATTGAATCTTTGGCAAAAAAGTTACTGTATTGATTTCAAATCATTGAATCGTATCGTATCACTCTAGATGAGCCAAATATCGTCCTTGAATCGTATCGGAACCATGGAAATCGTATCGTATCGTTAAGGGATCTACCGATATGTTTTTTTCAGGACCGATACCGATTATTAGTAATCAAGGAGACCCATATTTTGAACCGATATACATTTGCAGTAAAAATAAAAATCTTGCTGTCAAAAATGGGAATAACACAAAACTTCATTGAAATGCATTAAAGCATATGTTTAATTAAAAGAGAACTTTTCAACATTATCTTAAAACAAAAAGTGCAGGGAGCCCCAAGCTTCTTATAAAGTTGACTGAAAGTTTTAATAAATAAATAAACAATATCTCTCTGACGTTTTATAAAGTGTAAAAATAAATAAAACTAGCAAACCGTAAATTTGTGCTGAAGTTTGAGTCTCAATTCAGCAGCAGCAGACTGGTGCAGAAAGCAGAGTTGCTCAGCGTGCTCTCCAGTGAGACGGCTTCTGTTCCTCACATAAACTAGACTACTTCATAACCAATGATTACTAGAACTGAATATGTCCAATAGCAATAGAAGTGACTATTTAACTCTATGCAGTGTCTGTATGGGTTAACACGGGCCTTATATGCAGTTCCATTACATTACATTACACTGGGCCTCTCTAACAGCAACATGTGACAGGAACTGCTTTTTATTTATTTATAAAGCCTGTAACTTTTCATCATATATCACATTACATATTATTTATATTATAACACAACTGTCAAAAGTCAGAGCTGCTTCAGGACAGACTCAGTGACGTTAGTCCGTAACGTTAGTCCGTAACGTTAGTCCGTAACGTTAGTCCGTAACGTTAGTCCGTAACGTTAGTCCGTAACGTTAGTCCGTAACGTTAGTCCGTAACGTTAGTCCGTAACGTTAGTCCGTAACGTTAGTCCGTAACGTTAGTCCGTAACGTTAGTCCGTAACGTTAGTCCGTAACGTTAGTCCTGGTTGAGACTGAGAGGACCAGCCGATCAATTGTTTTTCTAGTCAGCTGGCTAAATTATGGATCAACAAATGAACGTATTGTTGTTGCTATCGCATTCAAGCTCTACAATGCTCCACATCAGCTCACGTTGTTCATGTAAACGTTCATGTAAAAATACTGACTCATACGGGCGAGTAGTGTTACGTTCGCAAATTAGCAGCTAAAATAGGTTTCAGTTCCACGGTGTAACTGGTAAACTGGACATGCTTGTCAGCATATAAATAGATCATAAGATCGTGGTGTTCCTGCAACTTCAGCATAAAGAATTGGGATGTTTATTGGAACTTACACAACAATATCTTCCGTCTTACCGAGAGGACACGGCTCCGCTAACCAATCAGATAGTGCTCTAGGCGGGACATTGAGCTAGACTTCACAGTGGAGAGCGCTGAAACAGAGAGGAGGCTGATCCGAGCCAAAGTAGCGCATTTATAAATTAATTCATTTTATCGGTTACCGGTTAAAAAAAATGCCGATACTGATAATCGGCAAAATGCTGAATATTGGCCGATAATGCTAAGCAGTTGAGTGGCTCTAATATAAAACGTATGATTTCTGTTACAAACCTAGAGTATAAATGACGTGCAATGACGAATCGTAATGCTTGCTGTTAGGAAACTGTGTCACTTTCTCTGTGGCGGAGTTCTCTACTGCTTTTTTTCACAATTTAATATTAATTTTCATATTTCGATATCTGCTTTTTTCTACTATTCATTTTGATGCAAAATATTTGAAGGCGAGTATTTTGCATTTTCGTGTCTCATTGGGCTCTGGGAACTTGTAACAGGTGGCTTCCATTATACTCTGAACTTTTTAGACTAATGGCTTATTTGCTGCCCTAAAAATCAAGTGAAGTGATCTGTGTAACCTCTGTATTAGTGACGTTTCCTTTTAAATAATGACAGGATTCACCGTCTCTCAAAAATCATAAAACCTCCTGAAAAATATTAAAAAATGAAAAAATATAAACTCAGACATAAAATGCAGCATAAAGTTTATCATTTCACATATTCCCAGAAACTGATTTTAGACAATTCTGACTTCTTCTTTTCCAACAACAAGAAGACAACAGAACAAAAGCAATTCTTTTCCAGAATAGCCGCCACGTTTTTCCCAGTTGAAACATCAGCAGAAGAGACCAAAGACAGCCCAGTTCTATTCGTCCAATCCCATGTTGTAATAATAATGTACTACAGAACTGCTAATAATCTAGCATACAGCTTCCCTTAAATGATGCTCGTCCAATCTAAAAAACATCTGATGATTCTGACTTCAATATTGCCAAATTAGACCTCCACATTCAGGACTTATTCACCTAAGATACTGCTCATTTTAAAACCTTAACCAAATAAAAGGAGTGAAGCTGTGACTGAAAGCTCACCACAGTGACTCAGTCAGAGGAGTGTCTGAGGAATTTATGACCCCGACTGCAGATTTTCTGATTAACAGCAGAATCCAGACACTAAGGGGGGGAAGCGTTCGCTGAATGGCGGTAAAGATACACCATACATCACATTTCTGCTCATTTTAATTCACTAGGTTAACCATTAACAATCACTTATGCCTGGTTAACAACAAAAAGTATCACAATATGCACTTAGTGGCCACTTTATTAGGTACACCTGTACAATCCAACAGCTCTGCCATAACGTCTATCTTTACACAGTTTAGAATGTTCAGTTTTTATTGCCTTTGTTGCAAATATGTACATTCAGTTATATATTCAGGTGATTTGAATGTGTTGTCCTCCCTCTTTACTTACCAGAATATTAGAAACACCTCTCAATATAATGCAGTCCAGTAAAACATCAAACTATGAGCTCAATGCTAAAACATATTTATATTATCTAAAACTCCTATGACAGCTTCAACAAAAACCTGAACATTATAGGCATCATAAGAGTAGAATTTATGGCAGAACAGTTGTATTGGATTGTATTAGACTGTACTGGTGTACCTAATAAAGTGGACATTCAGTGTATATTTATATTGGGATGTAAAATTACATTGACAAACCATTTTTGCAGTAGGATTTACTTTGTAATACAATCTGCAGTTGTAATTTCATTTCATTTTCTGTGGATTCAGCCTGAAATCATCTGTACTTAAAAACTGAATGTAGCCTAATGTCGTCTGTATGCCCGGTTGTACTGTAAGCTGAGCCGGGCCGATCTGATCCGAGCCAGGCTGCAGTGTGTGGGTGAAGCGTGCATGGCGGTATGGGTGTGGGGGCGGAGGCTGCTGAGGGACATATGGGAGTGATTTTGTGCTGCAGACTGGCCGACTCTGTTTGAAGGTCTGTCAGCGAGCTCTGACACTCAGACACTTGAGTCACCTCATCCTGAAACAAAAGGCAGCAATCTGCCTCGTTTCAACACACCGGCACAGACTTCTCCAAAACTCAGCAGTGAAGTCAAACTGACTTCATCACAGCTAATAGACTAACTTCACTAACATGCTAAGCCAGTTACAATGGAAAATAAAAAATCTGAAATCATCATTTGCATGATTTTGTCTTGTGTTATAAATCCAGCGCATCCCTTTCCTTTACAGCAGTGTGCTTTCGCCCCGCTCGACGGAGCGAACCCACCCGTCTTGAAAACTTGTTTACCACGCTTCGTGGGTGTGACTTTTTGCCGTGGCCATCACCATTCATATCATATAACCAATGTGTTTATGAATAACTTATTTACTATAGCACAACGTTCTTCATAGATCTAGCCTCTTCATTTTGCTCTCAAAGTGCACCACATCGATGCATTGAACTTTAAAATGTAGGCTACAAAATCCTCTTTTAAATGCGTTAAGTTTCCAAAGTCAATGAGTTATCGTGTTAAATAATCGGGGACTCAATATTGACCAAAATAATTGTGATTATGATTTTTGCCATAATCAAGAAGCCCTAACAGAAAGCATCAGATACCAACATGGATCAGTGTTTACATTAGCTCAGCACAGGCACAAATCCATTGAGTTTGACTAACCGGGCTAAGCGACGAGCACGCTAAAGCGCTTCTAGAGTTGATAGTGCGCTGTCAAAGCATTCCGGGTAACTCGCACTCTAGAATTTCTGATCCACACATGCGCGTAGTAGACATAAAGAGCTGTTTGGGTCTCATGGCGTAAGGATGTTGCATACCGAATAGGGATGTCCATAATTAACCGTTTAACCGCTAACCGACATTAAGCATTTCAACCGATTAACGCTATCGGTTAAAACAGTTAAAAGAAATGTTAATAATTAACTCAAAAGCTCAGAGGAGCGGCTCGTCTCTTTAAGGAGAAAAGCTGGTCCACCTTAACAGCCCACCTTAAGAGGCGGAGCCGGAGTTGCAGGATACAGGAAGTTGGCTCCGGTCTCTGGCTCTCTTGAGCGGAGGAGTTGTAGTTTCGTAGCATTTATTCACCAACAAATAAACTGTACACACACTGCTACACCTACGATCACAGCTAGAACACCACCAACAACCTCACACTCACCGCCAACACACACACACACACACGGTCTGTTGGCCACTCGCTAAAGTTACACCGGGCAGACACACAGCTGACAACCTGCTAAACTAAACTAAATGTGCGGTGGAGACTTTTACTGGGAAAGTGACTCGCGACACTACACGCAGCATCGTAGCTGCTAAGTTAACGCTCCTGGACGGTGAACTGGACTCCTGTCAATGAATATCTGTTGTGCTCCTGCAGCTGGTACACCGCTGCATGCGAGGCACAAATCTTGTCGGTTAACGGTTAATAATCGGTTAACGATTGTCGGTTATCGGTTAAGACATTTTTTCAAAATTAGCATCCCTAATACCGAACTGAACATCCTGTTAGTCATTTAGACATGCAAACATGGGAAAACGGTCCAGGATGGAAAATACCAAAGTTACCCTTTAAAAGTCTAATGACCGAGAAATACGGAAATATAACAAATTCTAAAGGTTATATTAAAAAAAATAGACAAAATCATAATGAAATAAATAGAAATGAATTAAATAAAACTTAACAAATATCAGTATCAGTCTTGCTACCATAACTGCATATCAAAAGAGGTTTGCAAACGTGTCCTTTTAATATAGACAAAACATTCAAGACTCTCTGAACCAGAAACAGACACACCACACCACATGCACACACACACAATCTTTCCTCCCATCAAGGCATGATTTCACCTTTCACGCACATGGAGATATTAGCACTAACATACACACACACACCTCTTTGCAAGGCATTACTTCACCTATATCTCACACACACACAGTTCCAGATGCAGCCTTCGGGCTTGGTGTAATCACCGCTCTTCCTGCTCTCCTGCTCTGTGGTTATTAATCAAACCAGATGACAGCTCCAATGACTCAATCAGAGCCTGTAATTAAAAGCCAGGAAGCCTCCTGATTGGCCAGCTCTTCCTTCAGCAACGGGGTCAAGGGTTAATCTCCTCAAAGAGCAGAAGGAGGGGGGAGAGGGATTGGCTAATCAAGTTTTAAAAAGGAGTAATCACTGGTGCCCGTACCACAAAAAAAAAATTATGTTCACTTATGTTTGGTGTGTGTGTGTGTGTGTGTGTGTGTGTGTGTGTGTGTGTGCGTTGGAGACACAAGGTAAAGCCACCCAGTAATGTTTTTCATGTGACCACAATACACATCCTGCAGACGTTACACACTGACTGCAGAGAACTGAGCTGGAATACACTCTGACTGGTGTGTGTGTTTCCATACCTGACTGGTGGCTCCATGGTAGAACAGTGTGTGTGTCAGTGCACTGCTCCATGGGAAATGTAGTCTTGAAGCAGAGGAAGCCGGTCAGATTCAGACCAACATCACAACCGCCGACCTGTCAGAGACAAACGAGAATTATCAAACAAAAATGCTTCTTATATTTCAATGATTATGGAACACTTATTCATGACTTTACAGGACTACACTGGAACATTTCCATCATTGATTACGTTGTTTATATGTGTGGTTTCCACTCCACTTCAAGTTCAGATGACAAGAGTAGAAAGGCCAATTTTGCTATTTTCCAAGAAAGTGACCGACTTCGAATTCCCAAAATGAAACAGAGTGACGTGTGCGGCTTGAACAACTGCTGTCAGGTAAACATGGAAGAACATGGCATCAGTGAATCAAAAAGTATAAGCTGCATGTGTCACAGAGATGGCTTACTTTGTTGTTAATGTACAGAAAAATAATACCTAAATGTTTTCTTTTAAATTAGAACCACTGATATTTTTCTATTAATGAAAACACATCCAAAATGTTTTCAAATAAAATGGCTTTTACAGTGATTTGTTTACTAGCTATGACTGCTTTGTTACACCATCTTTGTTCTAGATGAGCAATGCTACAGTGTAATACAAATCAGTTAAACCTCCTTTAAAACCCCTAGAATCACTCAAGGACCATTGAACCAGAGACTAAAATCCTTAAAAACCAAAAGAACCTCCTTAAATAGACTCCCAGAACCTCCTCAACATCCAACAGAACTTTCTCAAAGACCCACTGAACACCG
Source organism: Sebastes fasciatus (assembly GCF_043250625.1). Lineage (NCBI taxonomy): Eukaryota > Metazoa > Chordata > Actinopteri > Perciformes > Sebastidae > Sebastes > Sebastes fasciatus. The sequence goes on along the minus strand of NC_133803.1, from coordinate 2,831,014 downwards.
TTAAGGACCACGGGAACCTCTTTAAAGTCCACTAGATCCCTTCAAGGATCATTGGAACCTTATTAACAAGCACTAGAACCTACTCAATGACCATTAACACAGTTAAGGACTCCTCGCATCCTCTCACTGACTCCTCGCATCCTCTCAATGACTCCCTTCCTCTCAATGACCCCTTGCATCCTCTCAATGACTCCTTGCATCCTCTCAATGACCCCTTGCATCCTCTCAATGACTCCCTGCATCCTCTCAATGACTCCTTGCATCCTCTCAATGACCCCTTGCATCCTCTCCATGACTCCTTGCATCCATTCAATCCTCTCCATGACTCCTTGCATCCTCTCAATGACTCCTTGCATCCTCTTAATGACTCCCTGCATCCTCTCAATGACTCCTTGCATCCTCTCAATGACTCCCTTCCTCTCAATGACCCCTTGCATCCTCTCAATGACTCCTTGCATCCTCTCAATGATTCCCTTCCTCTCAATGACCCCTTGCATCCTCTCCATGACTCCTTGCATCCATTCAATCCTCTCCATGACTCCTTGCATCCTCTCCATGACTCCTTGCATCCTCTCAATGACTCCCTGCATCCTCTCAATGACTCCTTGCATCCTCTCAATGACTCCTTGCATCCTCTCAATGACTCCTTGCATCCTCTCAATGAAGCCTTGCATCCGCTCAATGACTCCTTGCATCCTCTCAATGAAGCCTTACATCCAATGACTCCCTGCATCCTCTCAATGAAGCCTTACATCCAATGACTAATGGAAGCTTCGTTAAGACCAAACCTCCTCTAAGGACTGATGAAAACAAGGACACACACTTGCATCCTCTGTAGTCCCCTAAAACCCCCTTAAGAACCAATGGAACCACCTTAAAGACCCTTAGACTGTCCTCAAGGACTCCTGGGCATGAATCTGCTTCATCATTAGATCCTCGCTGATGTCAGTGTGTTTGCGGCTTGTTGCTGTTTGTAAAGAGATAAGTGGAGCAGTGTGGCTGACAGTCGGAGCCTCCTCCTCCTCCTCCTCCTCTTCGTCCCCTCCAACACAGAAGCTTCTTTATTTGACAGCACAGAGCTCCTCAAAGGAGGCTTTATTTAGTCAAGGAGGCAGACGTCAGGAGAGTGAGTTAATATTCACACCCAGAGAGCAGAGTCAAACACCGACTGGCGTTTATAGTCTGCAGAGATACTGCAGAAAAAACAGCTCACACAGCAGCCAAACGAACTAAATAAAACTCCCGACGTCGGAATATTGAAAGCTGCTTCATATATGGAGGCAGCAAATCTGAAACCTAGCCATGACCTTTGACCATAGAAACATGTTTTAAGTCATATATGATAGCATCACTTAAAACTTTTACTGATAGAGATACAAACAGGTGGGATACCAGGAAAACTACCAGGTTGTAGGCAGAAGTAAACAAGCCACCAAAAAACCTTTTCAACAAAATCATCTTGACATCTTTTCACCTGCAAATCACCAGAGGCCCGTTCCCTACATACGTTTCCTGACCAAATTACCACTTTAGCTTTATCTTTACACATTTCAGATTTTGACTAGATTAGATAGATAAGATAGATAAGATAGATAGATAGAAACTTTATTAATCCCGAGGGAAATTCAAGATAAGATAATTACACATTTCATCTAAATGCAATGCCAAATTATTGAGTCATTGAAGGTTTGATGATTTAATGCAATCTGGAAAGTAACTAAGTACATTTAATGAAGTGCTGTATTTAAGTATAATGTTCAGGTACTTGTACTTTCCTTGGTATTTCCATCTTATAGTATAGTATCTTAATGCTTTGACTCCATCTACACACATTTACTACATCTCAGAGGTAACAGATTCAGAATAATAGAAAAATATAAATCAACTAATAAATAATGATGTATTATTATAGGGTAAGCTACCCAGCAGTATATAAAGTCATTAAAATGACCTCCACATTTACCAGCTGCAACATTAAAGTGATGAACACATTAACGCATCAATAACTCTAATCCAGTAAGATAATATATATTATTCTGAAATGGGCCATTCTGAATAAAGTGTACTTTTACTTTTGGTAGTTTAAGTATTTTTTGATGGTGATACTTTTGTACTTTTACTCAAGGACAACTTTGAATACAAGACAGTATTTCTACACCGTGGTATTGCTACTTTTACGTGAGTAAAAGATCTTAGTACTTCTTCCACCACTGGGTTTACTACACAGCACATTGGAATCTAGACTGTGGTATGTTAATGTTATTACTACTACCAGGCTGGCTGAAATGTTTCTACCAAATACCCCAAAAAGTGGAGCCAAAAATGTAAAGAACAGGAACAGCCAGAGTCAATTTGATGTAGATCTGACCAGAAGTTGAGCAGATTTCACACTCTGGACCAAAGTGTTGGACAGACCGATGATGAGGCCGATACTGCAGGTCAAAAAAGGATAACATTGCTCTGTTGAGGTCAAAGGACAGCAGTGAACAGCAGCTCTTCAGCAGAGTGAGGAGGGTCTGAACCGACTCCACTGGCTTCACACTAACACCACCCTGCTGCCGCCAAAAGTAACACACTCAGCTGGAAAATGTACTCAAGAACAGTGTGGAAAATTGTGTTGATGAGTTGACCAGCAGAGCTCTTCAGAGCTCTTCAGAGTGAGTGAGAGTGTGTGTGTGTGTGTGGGAGAGAGAGTGTGTGTTCAGCTCCACCTCAGGAGAGGAAAACCGGCAGCGGTGGGGATTCAGCCGCTGAGTTATTATAGAACAGACTAGGAGAAAATAGATGTCCGAAGACGGGGGCTGAGAGCGGTCACGAGGTTGGCGAAAAAACAGCTGCAGCCTTCTCTGTCCAACACACGCACACACTCACACACACACCTCGTTTATGGATGGAGAGGCGGTGCCAAGAAAAAGAGACAGACGGAGGGAAAAACAGATCTCCCACACACAAGGGTGAACTGAAGTGAAACAGGGCTCTGCTCTTCATCCAACTATTTTTATGTGAAGGATGATGAATTCTAACAGCTGAGTGGAAACAGCAAAAAGCTGGAAAAAAAATAGATAAAATGCTTTACCCCCGAAATAGAGGGAAACGTTTTGGTTGAAATATAAAATTATGCAAAAAATACACAAACAGGAAAGAGTAGCACTGAAGACATGTATGGAGCAGATCATGCTGTTAACATCTGTCCACCACCTCCTGCAGACATGCTGCAACATATGACACAGTCCTGCATCGGGTCGGGTACTCGCGGGAAAACGGTGATTCGCGGGTGGTAGAGTTGGCCGATATGACGGTATATTCTGTGTAACGGTAGAAATGTGCCCAGCGGTATAGAACAGGGATCGACCAATGTTTTTTTCAGGACCGATACCGATTATTAGCAGTCAAGGAGAACGATAACGGATATTTTGAACCGATATACATTTGCAGTAAAAATGAAAATCTTGGTGTCAAAAATGGGAATAACACAAAACTTTGTTGAAATGCCTTAAAGCATGTTTAATTAGAAGACAATTTTCAACATTATCTTAAAATAAAAAAGTGCAGGGAGCTCTAAGCTTCTTATAAAGTTAAATGGAAATTTTAATAAATAAATAAACAATATCTCTGACGTTTTATAAAGCGTAAAAAAAACAAAACAAGCAAAACTTAAATTTGTGCTGAAGTTTGAGTCTCAGTTTTAGACCTAATTCAGCAGCAGCAGACTGTGGTGCAGAAAGCAGAGTTGCTCAGCGTGCTCTCCAGTGAGACGGCTTCTGTTCCTCCTAGAAACTATAAGCTACTTCATGACCAATGATTACTAGAGCTGAATATGTCCAATAGCAATAGAAGTGACTATTCAACTCTGATAACTGTACACCATCTATGCAGTGCATGTATGTATGGATAAACACAGGCCTTATATGCAGTTCCATTATATTACATTACACTGGGCCTCTCTAACAGCAAGATGTGACAGGACCTGGTTTCTATTTATTTATAAAGCCGTAACAGGCCATCATATATCACATTACATTTTACTTATGTTATAACACAACTGAACCAACAGGTCAATTTAAAACTATGTTAACCAACTATTTTACTCTTTAATGTAACCGTTTTTAACTGTGTTCTGATTTTGTCTGTTTGTTTTCTTGTTAATTATTTGTTTGTGTGTGTGTGTGTGTGTGTGTGTGTGTGTGTGTGTGAGTATTTATTGAGTTTTAATTGTACTCTGGACATTATTGAAAATGAGGGCATGTCCTCAATGATTCCTCGAGATTTAAATAAAAGTTAAACGAATAAATTACGTCTAAAGTCGCTAACAACAATATCCTGCACGTCTCTACCAGAAACAGTCACAGACGCTTCAGGACAGACTGCAGTAACGTTAGTTAGTAGTCCTGGTTGAGACAGAGAGGACAGACTGCAGTAACGTTAGTTAGTAGTCCTGGTTGAGACAGAGAGGACAGACTGAAGTAATGTTAGTTAGCAGTGCTGGTTGAGACAGAGAGGACAGACTGAAGTAACGTTAGTTAGTAGTGCTGGTTGAGACAGAGAGGACAGACTGCAGTAACGTTAGTTAGTAGTCCTGTTTGAGACAGAGAGGACAGACTGCAGTAACGTACGTTAGTAATCCTGGTTGAGACAGAGGACAGACTGCAGTAACATTAGTTAGTAGTCCTGGTTGAGACAGAGAGGACAGACTGCAGTAACGTTAGTTAGTAGTCCTGGTTGAGACAGAGAGGACAGACTGCAGTAACGTTAGTTAGTAGTCCTAGTTGAGACAGAGGACCAGTCTTGGTAAGTGACGTGTAAGAAATAACTTTACAACCGATCAATTGTTTTGCTAGTCAGCTGGCTAAATTATGGATCAACAAATGAACTCATTGACGTTCGTTATCGTATTCAAGTTAGCTCTACGACGCTCCACATTAGAAACACCAACTCATACGGGCGAGTAGTGTTACGTTAGCAAATTGTCCGATAAAATAACTTTCAGCTGCACTGCCACCAACATTACTGAGAGAAATAACTAACGCTTCATAAATAAACGCTATTCTCTCGTTATAGTTAACTGCTTATCTCTGCAACAACGTGCATTATTCAGACATTTTCAGCGGTGCAACTGGTAAACTGGGCATGCCTGTCATCATATAAATAGATCATAAGATCGTGGTGTTTTTGTAACTTCAGCATTGACGATTTGGATGTTTATTGCAACTTCGACAATATCTTCCATCTTACCGAGAGGACTCAGCTCTCAGCTGCAATATGAGTGACGCTTCAAACAGGCACGTTAACTGTGGAGATGTACTGCTCAATATTATCAGAATAAGCTAAACCTATTCATTCTCATTTTAAAATATATCATCTTAGTTCCATACGTATGAAATGGCCCAAAATGATCACACTTAATGTGCTGCCTAACCAAATTATTTGAACAGCACATGCTTATTATAGGAATTGCGGTTTCGGGTTGGGCCGTGGTTCTTGTGTCGACGGGTCAGGTTGCAGAACTAATTTGTCATATGTGTGGGCGGCGGGATGGGAACGGTACTGCATGTCGCGGTGCTGGGGTGGAACAAGTCTTGAAAATCAGACCCGGCCAGGTCCCTGACTTATACTTAATTAATTAATTAAGTACCCAAGGTCAAGAATAAATAAACTCAAATGCCCATGACAAGTTAAGGTGTGCTGTGTTTCTCATAATAATAACAGTGTAAAATATAAGTAATTACAAGTATGTAATTGTGCTTTACTGTGTTTTTTACGGTGTACTGCCTTTCTAACTGAGAACAGTAGAGAAACACAGTAGAGCACAGTAAAGAAATGCATTTCTCTACTGTGTACTGCTTTTCTTTACAGTTCTCTGCTGTAGTTCTCTGTTGTAGTTCTCTGTTGTAGTTCTCTGTTGTAGTTCTTTGCTGCAGTTCTCTGTTGTAGTTCTTTGCTGCAGTTCTCTGTTGTAGTTCTCTGCTGCAGTTCTCTGCTGTAGTTCTCTGCTGTAGTTCTCTGCTGCAGAAAACTGTTGTAGTTCTCTGCGCTAGAAAACTGTTGTAGTTCTCTGCTGTAGTCCTCTGCTGCAGTTCTCTGCTGTAGTTCTCTGCTGCAGTTTTCTACTGCGGTTCTTTACTGTGGTTCTCTAAAGAAACCGCAGTAAAGTTCAGTAACAAAACGCAGTAGAGTTCAGAAAAGAAACGCAGTAGAGAACCGCCAGCCTGTCATCCAGTCAGCCTCAGTAAAAGCTGCAGTACATCTGCCTCTGCTCTGGACTGTTTACACTCTAAAACACACCAAGCAGTTATTTAAAGGTCACCTATTATGCAAAATGCACTTTTCCATGTCTTTTAAACATCAATATCTGTCCCCAGTGTGTCTACAAGTCACCATAGTATCATAAAAGACCATCCTCTCTTTTTCTCCTGCTCCGTTTGTCCGGAAATGGGTGTAGAAAATCACTTTGCTTTTTTTCCTTCTCTTCTGACGTCATTAGAGAAATGCAAGCCATGTAAGGGTTTCCTGGTCGAACCAGGGCAGAACCTTCAGTAGCTGACCCCGCCCCACAGCGCGTCACTGTCTCTCCTCCTCAACCGAACTTGAGCAAAGTAGCTCCTACTGTTAGTCTGCAAGAACCAGCAGAACAGGCTTCATGTACTCCCATCATCTAAATATAACATGTTCTTTCACAAAGGCTTTATGTAATTACACTGTTTAAACAGATGATATTTATATATTATATATATTTGATGTCATGCATGTAGCAGATTACAGGTAGTAAATAGTGACTTGTAAGCAACACAACACATTTCTGTTTCACAGTCAAACTTTATTTGAGTTGACAGATGACAATATTAATTATTCACAGCATTTGTAATCATCTCACCTGCAGTTAAGTTAACATGGTACAGGAGAAAGTCTTCAGCTCCGGTAAACTATGATAAGCTAAGCTCCGGTGGTCTGTAGTCATGGTAACAGAGACAGCTACTACTGTAAATAATATACCATTACTCTGATCTTCCATACATTTATCTTTTAGCAGAAATAATGAACTGACTACTGTTTCACATCTTCTATTTTCCACCCTGATGGTCGCTGTGTTTACATACCGTGTCATAGCGGTAGCATGTAGCTAACCCGTTAGCATGTAGCTACATGCTAACGGGTTAGCTCTGTATCTCCCATCTGCTCTCAGCTATCTGCTCTCAGCTGTCTGCTCTCCTCTGGGATGATTCTGTCGGTCATTTCTCACAGATGGATCTGTAAAGTCAAACGTAAAACAGAGTGTATGTTTACGGTTTACAGAGTTGATGCATGAGGTAAACACTGAGCTAACTAACAGAGCTATAAATAGCATTATTTACCTGAGAGAAACCGTCAGGAAAACCTGGAATCTGGACCGCAGATGTTCATCATTTGTCGCCGATTTCTGATCAGATTCCTCCGGTCACGTGCGCTGGGTGAAGTTTCTGGTTTATAAACTTTAAAGTGGTTTATAAACTTTATTCTAGCTCCTCTCTCTCCAGAGCTTCTCCGGGAGGGAGGGGGAGATAGTGACGCTGTGTTGTTGAGGACGTTTGATTGACAGAAAACGCTGACCAATCAGAGCAGAGTGGGAGGAGACAGGCTGTGAATCAGGGGTTTTCAGACAGAGGCTGAATTAGGCTCTGAGGCAGGCAGACTCAGGCTGCGGTATGAGAAGAATAAAGGGTTTTTTGAACATTGCAGCATGTAAAAATGTTCTAGTGCAACATTAAAATACATCTATGAACCTGGAAATGAGCATAATATGAGACCTTTAAAGGAAACCCAACAGTGTGAGAGAACAGTAAACTACACACTGACCTCATCTTTACTGGACATTTCTTCTGCTTTTTTAGACTTTCATTTTATCAACACTTTATCCTCTACATGACAACTAGATGATATCACTCTAATTTAACATTATTCAATTATACAAATAACCAGCTGAAAACAAAAGTGATATGAATTGCAAGACAAGTGGAACCAGAAGTGGACGTATTAAAAAACAAAAACACCTTATAGTTGGCACAACACACGTTAAATGCTAATTTCCCAACTGTTCATGAAATAAAAATGATCTAACCTGCTCTCCAGACCTTTCCAAACCAGCACAGTCAATGAGACATTATTTTAATGACTGGCATCTTTATCATGGGCTATGAAAGATATTTTGCTGTCATGTAAAGGTCCAGTTAATAAGCCCAACATACTGCAAATAAAAGCAAAGTTTTGTTATTTCCAACATGAATTTTCCCCACATTTCTGTCTATGTGAGACCCAGTAATTTTAGCAGCTAAGTAACTGGAGATGGTTCCAGAGTTCCGTGTCAGTTTTGAAGCGTAAACTGCTCGGAGGCAGCCGATGGTTAAATGTAAATTCCTGAATGTGTTGGAGCGACGTCAGATGAAGGTGTGAAACCACAGTCTGACAGGAAAGCTGTGAAACCAGTCCTCTTCACGTAAAGAGGGCAGGCAGGCGGAGGTATGCAGGCTGTGATGGTACATAAACACACAAATGCTAGCTGAGACTGACAGCAGAGCTCAGGAGAGCAAACACCGACTCCTTTACTGCAGTTTGAGCTCAAATGTAAAGTCTATCAGCAATGGAAAATGTCTTTCTGCTGTCACTGTCAGGGCATCTGTCCCCATCGATGTCTCTAAATAACAGTTTTAAAACTGTAAAATTAATAAAGTTGGGTTTTGGACAGTTGGTCGAGCAAAACAGCATATTTAAAGACCATGGACTTTGGGAAGTTGTGATGGACTAGATTCCCTATTTTCCTACTACAATTTGTGGTTATTCAAGAGCGTTATCTGGAGATTAAATCAATAAAAAAATCATCAGTTACAAATCATTTACAAATGTCATAGTCCCATAACAGAACGGGTCGGAACTTTGTGTTGTGATGGACATTTTTACTACTTAAGACAAGATTATCTTTCCAGATATTCCTGTAGTGTGAGGTATGTTAAGTGTTTTTTTTTTTACATCAAATCATAAATATTAAACATGTTCAATATTTACGATGGGATATCCTGTTGTGTGTGGGGAACCACGAGGACAGCCGATGACGCAGTCATGTGGGAAAGCACGACAGCCAATTGAGAACAAAGCTGACTGAAGAAGGAAGGACAACCACCGCCGTCATGGCGGCCGTGGCTAACGCATGGGCAAATGCAAAACGCAAAGCATAAAGTAGTAGTAAGATGGGCCTCAGAAATGAAGGACCAATTTGTGGCAACACCACAAGTTTTATTTAACATGTCTCCATGACTCGTGAATTTTCAGTACAAAGTAGTACAAAAACTAACAACTGTGATTCTTCCTGCCCGTCGTCCACCATGTTTGTTTACACTAAAGTCACATTTGATCGCGAGAGATTTTGGGACTCTTGTTGTTCATGATTGAATCTGTTAAAAGTGTGGTGTGCTGTTTTGGCCAAATCATTGCTCAACACACACTACAGGAACAAAAGTGTTCATTCGTTATGTGTGGGGTCTCTCACATCTTCAAAATCTGTTAAGATTTGAAAAATCTGTTGGTGTGGGCCAGCTTTTAGGTAGTGTGACTTCACAGCAATGATAACCGACAAAATATCCACACCAGTTAATCAACTAGTCAATTGAAAGGAAATTTATTGACTTATTTCAACTTTAATATGACTGTTCGCTGCTGTCACCTGACCATAATTCTTTAAACTGATTTGTTTCTCTTAAAGCCTTGCAAGCAAACTTTCTGCTCGAGTCTGTTGTCAGTGAAACAATTACTTTACAGCAAATTACAGTAGCCATTACCAGTACTTGTCCTTAAATGTACCTTTATAAGTGTCATCATCTCCAGATGAACATCACACATTAATAGTTTCAAAAAACCTCATTTGCGTTCACACAATTTCGGACATTTAGAATTAAAGTCTCGAATTCAATGATGGGTTCACCTCACCTGCAGTAAAAGACAGGTGGAACTATGACGTCTGAAGGTCGAAAACATCAGTTTGTTTCTTCCTTAGTGTTGCGGTTTTTAGTCCAAGTCCTAAGAGCATCTTGTTGCCAGGAAACATCAGAAGATGTTCTCTTTCCTGTCAATCATTTAATTGTGTGTAGGCAGGACGGCCCACCTACATTTTCCCATAAACAGCCACTGCAGACCGTACAGAGTCTGCAGTGTGTGTTTGTGTGCGTGTACGGCTGTTGGGTTGCAAGGCAGGCTGGACGCTGGCAGGAAGTGGAAGCAAAGTATTCAGATTCTGATCGCAGCAGTTAAAGCCACCGGCTTTCCCAAAACCAACAGAGGTAGACGAGAGTAGAGGGATGAGTGTGGAGGCTGGGAGGAGAGACTAATGCCATCAAAGTCAACCAGCAGCCAGAGCTAATTGAAATTAAAGACCAGAAACGAGGAGGGGAGGGAGGGAGTGGTGTTGCTTTCACAAGAGCCCAGGCGCAGTGGGAAAACTCAGCGAGGAGGACTGATATTTCCTCATGGCTGAAGCCTGCAGGACGGCCAGGAATATAAAACAGTTTGGCCTGAAAAACATCCTCATGCAGTTCATCAGCCTGTTGGTGGTTGTTAACCAGCAGAAACTGGGTGTCTCAAGAGAAACAATAAGGCTGATACACTTTCCTTATAAAACACACCATCTTAGTTTCTTCTGACAAACACTTTTCCTTTCTTTCAGACTTTTGAGGTAACCTATCTCCCGATTTGATACATCATGATACTTGGAAGCCGATTCAATATGTATTGCGATTTTTAATTATTGCGATTCTGCAAGACTTGCGATTCAATATTACGATTTCTTGTGATTTTTGTGAACTTTTTTAACACTAGATCATGGGGAAAAGAATCATACCCTTCTAGGGACTTTTCTATGGAAAATATCTAAATTACAGTAAAATACAGTATGATGATGACAGTGAGATAGAGTAAAATGTTTGATTTCCAGCATGGATGTAGTCAGAGATGTCCTGAAGTCAAATATATCAGTCATTGTCAGGCATTATCATTTTTTTCCCAGCAACCCAGAAACCAAAGAATAAAGACATTTCCCTCACAAATTAGTGGTATTTTCTTTTTGATTTATAAGGGACATGTAATGTTTTATACTTCTGGTGAATATAATCCAATCAATCTTATTTCCATAGATGTATTTAGAATGTACAGTTCCTTTTGTTAACACCTTATTTTGAAAACCAGACAGTCCCACGTGTCTACTTCCGCTTACTTCTCCAAGGTGGTCTCTAGCTCTCCCGTCAGCTCCGTTCTCTTTTCCATCCATGGCCAGCTTGATTGGGGTCATTTGAATGAATTTAACATAAATGTCAGAGTTAGCGTGATGTCTAGCTTTGCTTTTCCTGCAATGTGTGAAACCCAAAGTGTTTCCATCCTTTACTGGATGTGTAGTGTTTACCACGCTGGATTTAATATGTGAGGGCGCAGGTCGTATCCACATGGATCCTTCGCCGCTTTCTACTTTCTTGTTTCGGCTCTCGGCCGACTGCGGTTTGTTTTGCTTAAAGGATACGGAACGGATATGACATCATGTTACTCAGATTTTTTTTCCTACCCCTAGTGAAAACTGGACTGCCGGTTATTTTCACTATTTAAGAATTAGCTAAATATTCAGAATAGGGCTTAAAATGATGAGGTGTCTAAAGCCGCGGTAGGAATGACACAGAAGTGCAGAAGAAAGAATAGTAGTCAAAGACTGTATCCAAATGCCTCAATAAAAAATAGGTGAAATGGTGATATTGTGTTCTTCAACAGCTGAAATGAAAATGTTTGACTGGTTAATGGTTTCATGCTGTTGTGATGTGTTTTTGCTAATATCTTTTGGTTTTCATATAAAAATGAGAAAATGGAAGCCCAAACAAGTTTTGTCGGTTGTTTTGTCACACAAACATGTCTACAAAATGAACATATACAAACTCAAAGACTCAAGAACCCACATGTAAACCAGCCTTAAGCCAATCTCTCGGCTGAACTCCTATAAGCACCAGATTACTGTACAGAGTGAAGCAGGTCATCATAAACTAATTTACACTCAACGCCACTTTATATATCAGACTTAATTTGTAAAGGTGTCCGTCTGCCCGACATGAATTCCCTCTCATGAACTGATTACATTTCCACGAAATCCATGTAAAGCACACAATTCATTTTGTCATGTGAGTAGATTTAGTCAACAAACGCACCACCCAGCCTCACCTCACCACTCAGAAGCGACATGGAAAGGTTCTAACTCAACAGCCGACAGTATTCGCTCGTGTGAAGAAAGAAAATCACTGTTAAGTCGGTCAGACGGTGTAATCCAGATGGGGAGGAGACCGCTCTGTTAGGGGCGAGCTGACAGGGGGTTGAGGAGTCAGGGGTCAGGATGGAGGTCAGGGGCCACCGTCACTTCAGAGAGATCACTGCACCTATCACGCCAGAGGATTACTGAGTAAGGAAAAGCAAATCCCCCTCAAGGACGAAGCCAGGACGTCTAAAGGCATCCATGTTGTGCTCTGGTTCAATTTTGCGTTGCAAAAATTTTGAGTAAAAAACCTGTTTAGGTTTGTTTGTATGTTCAGGTTTTTAAACTCCCCTGCTAATTCAAGATATTCATTTGCATTTGACGAATGATTTGTTAATGCACTACAAAGAGTTTTTGAGCTTGTACCATTTTACCAACTCTTGTTTGTCTGTCTTTGTAACTGATGATAGTTAATTAAACAACAACATTGTGTCTGCTCACTTGAAAATGTCTTTTTCAAAAGAATTCCAACAGTTGGGTTTATCAACACTAAACAATGAAACCAGGTTAGTTAAAGTCAGAAGTTAAAGTCACCCTAAAAGGATATCTGTCATATTTAAAGTGGCCGCCAAGAAAGGAAAGGTTATTTTTTTGGCAAAGCAGTGAGAGACATTGCAAAGAAATGGGGGTGCAACTAACAATTATTTTATTATTACTGATTAATCTCCAGATCGTAACTTTTTTTTTTAGATATCTTGTTTTGACCAATCAACAGTTCAAAACCAAAAAGATATTCAGTTTACAGTTATAGATAACAGAGAAAAGCTTTTATGCCGCTGTGGTAAGGACACAGCCGTAGCACATGGGGCGCCAGCTCTACCAGGTGAGCTACTGGGATGCCCCAACTTTTATGATTATTGAAGTATAAATGCAATCACCAGAAGTAAAAAGCTTATGGCTATAAACGAACTACACCATGGTTGCATAAACGCGAGTATACACAAAGAGGCTGTAAAGGCGGACGAGTCGGCGTGATGACGTTTATTAGTCTCATTTAGCCACCTGTTAGCAACCTCCTTTCTTAAGACACGTAAAAGCTTAAAAATTCTCAAGTGGGATATTTATTGATGTATTTTATGTTGTGGAGCAAACCGTTAATATCTGTTGTGTTAACCACAGACCTTATTTCATGCATCTAACTAAGAACCCATTCAAAAAACCCATTGTCTTCCAGACGACTGAACTGGAAGTGCTAAAATGCTAACTCATTTCTGGGTTTTCTGACTCATTCCTGTAGCACTATAGCTGTGAGCGTAACAGTGCTGATGATACAACTCCTCAAGACACAAGCCAAATGCCCGTGTTTTGCTTACCACTGTGTGTTTACTGAAGAGGTTAGCACTGAAGTTAGCCACAATTTCGGCTCAGGCTCGCTTAAGGTGGGCTGTTAAGATGGAACAGCACTATTGTCATTATGAAGAGCCGCTCCTTTGAGTTTTGCTCAGCACACCACCCCCGACCCCCGACCCACCGCCGCCGGTCCTAACAACTTTTCTGGTGGAAACCCTGCTAACCCACATTGCCTCGTCAAGAAACACTAAAGTAGATTACTGTACTGTTACCAAAACGATAACACACAAGCCTCACAGATCAGGTTTCTTGGACATTTTGTACCAGATTTGCATTTACAAGATGCTGTAAAGTAGAAAAGGAAATGATCACCTGTACTGAAGAAACATGGGTGTACATCACATGTTTCACTGAGACCAAAAAGACCTCCGGGAGACAAACACTGGACACGACGACAGCCAAAGCACGGCTAGAGTTATTCACTACAGTCAAAAAATATTATAAAGCCAAGTTCTGTAATGTTGTGAAGGAAGAGAAAGCATTGTTGTGAGCTATATCAAGATCTGAATTCATTCCTGTGGTGTGGTGAACCTTTCAGTTCGCCGCCCTTCACTGCAGTCACATGACCAAACAAAATCACACATGGCCACAAATAATTACATTTTCACAGCGGGTGAAAGAAAGGCCAGCCCTTGACAGAATTCATCCCCAACATCCTCTGTTAGAGTAAGGGGAATGTTTTCTGTCCTGCACATCGAGCCACTGTGGTGAGGTGGATCTGAATTATTCACTGGGATGGGCTGGGTGTATTTAAAGCAGAGATCAATACCATTAAAGGACAGCTGGAGGCTGCCGCTGGAGACTGTGAGCATGGAGGCTGCTTTGACCTTCAACTGAAGTCAGACCAGAGAATGAGCTGAAATACATGAATTCAACAAGTAAACCCTATAAGTGGTAAGTATGCAAGTTAGGAGTTAAGTGGAAAATGAATCCCATGTCCTTTTGTATTGTCTATATTATGGTGAGTTGCGAACTTCTATTTTAAATGAAAAATCAAAATCCAGAAATGTTTTGGTGCTCGGATGATGACAAAATGGAACGGATATTTAATTTTTGTGCTTATAAGTTGGCTACTTTTGTTTCTCAAGCTTGGAAAAAATATCAGGATTGTTTATTTGTTTAGTATAATTTGTAATTTATACAGCTACTACATGGTTTCTGCCTTTGTCTTTTCTTAATTTTTTAAATAATGGTGTCTCGTAAGGCTGTTTGGGCTGGGCATAATATTTACGCATGAAAATAATTGTAAACAGAATATCTTTTAGTTCTGGACAGTTGTTGGACTTCCAAAGACATACTGCAATTTTATAGACCAAAGGATTAATTGATTAATCAATATGGTAATCTGTAGATCAAGTTGAAACTAAAAGAATATTAGTTGCAGCCCTACATCAGTACACCAAAGAAGATGCATTCATATTCTGGCACTCTGAAAACAATAACTTCTTTAAATGTAAACCTTTCTAACTGATGTGACGGAATTTTACCGAACCAGTTAATCTCAGTGGACAGAAACTAAAAATCTTTCTTCCAAAGCTTTCTCCAAGAAAAAAAGTATAAAGACAAGAAACCAAGTTACAAAAACATTAAACTAAAACAACGTTAAGCAAAACCACAAGTGTCTTACAACTACACTCCCACCACTACTAGAGCCGCCTCACTGATTTACTTCTAGAGACCAATTTCACTGATTTCTGAGTCCAGGTTTGATCTTCGGCTTTGGTCGTCTCAAGGAACTTAAGTCTCCCTGAAGCAGGTTCACCTTTGCCACACATCCAGGAGAATGAAAACACACGGTGCGGGATATAAAATATCTCTGCAGGGATGGAGGGGGGGAGGTGAAGGAGGTGAAGAATCGTCCCTCTGTGTGCTCAGCTCCCCATTTACTGCCTTTATTTATCTGCTGTGCTGCAGCAAAGAGGCTGGACGTACGGAGGAGGAGGAGGAGGAGGAGGAGGAGGAGGAGGAGGAGGAGAGGAGGTGGATTGCATGTTTTCCTCCCTGGCTCAGCCACTCTGTCTCCAGGCCGCCGGGGGAAGAGGAGGAGGAGGGAGGCGAGGCAGACAGAGGAGAGCGCTGGAGATGTGAAACCTGATCTCCTTCACTACCTCCTCCCTCCAACCCTCCTCCACCTCCACCACCACCACCACCAGTGCCACCTCGCCAGAGAGCCTCCGAGACTCCCTGAGTAATCTGATCCCCAGCCTCCGAGACTGGAAACACACTCCAAGACAGGGAGAGGTAGAGGAGGGAAGAAAAGGAGAAAGAGGGAAAAAAGGGGGATAGAAATAGAGCAGAGGGAAAGAGAGAGATCCCCGAGCTCAGAAACACTCCCAGGAGAGTGAAAGCTGAGAAGAAGTAGACTGAGAAGAGGAGGGAGAAACTGAAAAGAGGAATGAAAAAAAAGGGAAGAAACTGAGATGGAAAAAGAGTAGAGACCTTGTAGGTTGAGACTGCAGACTACAAACACTCAGAAAAGAAAGAAAGATCTGTGTTTGTGAGCTGTTTCTACATCAAGAACCCCATCAATATAATGGCCTTATTTCATTTTTAAAAACGGACGTTTTCCAAATTCAAATAATCAGAGTTAGTTAATCATAGTTTGGATGTGCAAAATGTGAGCTGTTGCTTTTGTAAGTTATATCTAGAACTGGTTCTAATAAAGAGCAAATAAAAAAAACATATAGCCTAATGTGAAAAAGGGAGAAACAGATGTCGAAAGCAAAGAGAATGGAACAAAACAAAATGAGATAAAGTGCAGGAGAAATACATGTTCATGTTGATAGCTTGCAGTGTTTTGGGATTTTTTATTTATTCTGTACAATTTCTTTCACTATTCACTAGTTTTTAAATTTTGCTTTTAGCAGCAGTGTAAGAACGAGCAGTAAAGACGATAAAGTAGGGCTGTCCTGAATACCAATTTTTGGGCTTCAAAGCTTCGGTCTTTTGTCCTGTATCTCCGGAAGGAGATACAGGACAATAAAAACACACACCAACAGACTACGAAACAGCTTTTACACACAGGCTGTCAAGTGTGTGGAACCCCCTCCCCCCCCCAAAGGCTGAGGACACTAGCTGCTGAACCATAATTTGCACTTTATGATGATGATCCACTTATTTATTGTTCTACTTGTGACTGAATGTTTTAATGTTTGTTTTTCACTGCAAAGAGCTGCTAAACTGTTTTTCGTTGTTTTCAATGACAATGACAATAAAGTATCTATCTATCTATCTAGAAAATGTTGTGAGATTATTCCTTATTTCATGGGGTATTTGGGATTTATACTTTATTACATACTTTTACATAAAAAAAACCAAAGTATTTGAATACTGATTTGGAGGTCGATTATAATGGCAATGGTCGAAGCTTCGAGGCATTCAGATCAGCCCTACAACAAAGCCTGTTGAGCTGAAATAGAGAAATTAAATTACAAGAAAAATAGAGAAAGATGACAGAAGTAAAAATACAAATAGGTGGGAGGAAGACGAGGTGAAAATGTTGAAAAGCACTAAGAACGGGAAAACGGAAGCAAGGACAGGATGATAAGTGTCCATGTCTGCAGTTTGAGTTTGGTAGAATCCTGTACTTCAGTCAATAAAAGAAACATAGATTAAAATTCAGTGATGTTGATAGGTTTTCAATGTAGTGAGTCCCCGGAATCCACAGGTGGTCATTTCAGTGGGTCCCCAATAACATTTGTATTTTTTGACAAATTATAGTGTTAAAATTGAATTTGATGTAATATGGTTATAATTATATTATTATTGTATATTATGTTTATTATTATTATAATGTTATTCATGTATGTTGAAAATGTATCTGAAAATTAAACAAATAAAATCCCAAATCTTTACAACATTAGGCCTAACACAAATCAAAGTATACAATAGAAAATAAATTGAGTCCAAAATTATGCGAAACATTTTCACGAATTGGAAAGTTGACAAAGACAATCGTAACAGGCTGTCCTCTAAAAGTCTGGTGATCAAATAAAATGACAAAGCTTTAAGTCTCTGTGGAGAAAAATCGGAGTCATCTGCCATTAAAATGAGTTTAGTGTGTAAACTTTAATGTTTATTTCCATATTTCTCAGTTGCCTACCCTTCTAGTCTCTCACGCATTTCACCAAATCAAAATATCAGTATATCTTTTAAGAATAACTTGATTTATTTTCAAATCAACATTTTGTAATAAATTATATATTTTTTCAGAATCTAAAAAGAAAATGTAAACATGTAATTCAATCCATAAAATATAAATAAGCTACTGTATATTTTATATAATAATAATAATTTTGATTGAATTAATTTAATAGAAATTAAGAGTTCAACATTCTGAGAAATAAGCTTCTTGTCTTTCTTTATGAGAAGAGTTTTTACGTTGTCTTTTCACTCATTGACACTTTTCACGAGATATATGCGCAGACGGTAAGAAAATGGCGACGCCGTGGTATTTTTAGACACGGCACGTCCCCTGGATGGTAAAGCATCACCGGGTCATCATCGATATGAGTGAATACAGTATTGATCAGTGGTCATGTGAGTTTATTTACCAATACCAAATTTGTAGCCTTGCTTGTTGAAATGAAATCTGGCGGCGAGGATTGGTCTTTTTGCAGCATGTGCATTTATTCTCGCCCGCGACGATTGAGACTATGAACACGGGATCTGCGTCTGAGCATATATCCTTTTTCACATGTGGAATGATATTTGCGCATTTGCAGATCACTTCCTGTGCATTTATGGGCCATGTGATATTTGAAACTTCCCTCCTGTTTGTTTACGTAATTTTGTCCAATTCATAGCGCATCAGAACGTAGAACTAATAATTTATTGTAATGTTGAATAATATCGACCTTGTGTCTTCATATTGACAGAATAAGAAACCAACAAGATAAGAAGATCGATTAGTTGTCTTTTTATTTACTTACAGCCTAATAACATCAGACGCTCTGTCTACACACCGTTAATATGCACTTCTGTAACCACCTATATATCAGCTGTGCAGTCTAGACTAGAGGCGTAACCACTTAAAAGATGGGTGAGTCGTACATTTTGGTCGCCTAAAAATGTCTTATTCAGTGTATTCAGTTGTACATGCTACAAGCTAAAAGGAGCGGGTTTTTCCATGCATTTCATTGGCCAATAAAGTGTGTCACTGGATGACACTGGAATGTGCGGTGGCAAAATTTAAGCCATGATCAATTGTATTTTGTTGGAGCTCTGTGACAGCAGGGTTCGGGCTGAGATGTGTGTTTACTGTCGGTCTGAACACAGTCTTACGTACAATTTGATTTCCCCCCCCCAATAAACATCCATGCCAGACTCCACCAGCATTAACTGGTATGTTCCTGGAGACTGGTCTGGTCCCAGTAGAGAGGTGGTGGTGTCATTCTATAAGAATAGATCTGTAGCTACAAACACAACACAGTATAGACTGAGTGACACCACAGACTAATCACTGAGTGATACACAATCAGCGGGAGAGAGATAACATGGCATCTGTGTCCCCAGTAAAAGTAATAGATGGAAGATGGGCAGAAAAGAAAAGTATGGCGAGACTTCTTTTAACCTTTGTCCATCCCTGCAGACGAGGGAACAACAAATCTATGACAAGGACTGTTATAATTTGAATATGTCAGGCAGTAAAATATAGTTATTTTTTACTAGGGCTGCCCCCTCTCAGTCGATTAGTCGACTAATCGGTCGTTTTGATCTAGGTCAACTAAGATTTCTTCAGTCAATTAGTCATTTTTATGCTTTTTTCATGCTGAATGACTTATTTCTAAGTTCTAACTTATGAGCACATCTCTGGTAAACATAAGATTTAAAGTGGTGCTTTTGTGTGTGGAGTTTTACAGATCTGTCGATTAGTGTTAGTCAACTAAGAATTTCTTTGTTGAGGACAGCCCCACTATTTACAGAAGAAAAGTGGTGACTTTTGTGCCATTGCTGCTTCATCCTGCCTGTAAAATGTACAGCATGTATTGCAGCCCTGTATCTGTGCCATTTAAAGCTGCAGTGGGTAGAAATGGAGTAAATATGATTAAAAAAAGTTATTTTTATAAAACGGTCACTATATCCTGAAAGTAATGCATGAAACAGGTAATCTGAAAAAAAATAAATAAATGTGCCTCTGTGTCCTCCGGTGCTCCTAATGGCATCTGCAAGATTTCACAGACTGGACAAAAACAACCAATCAGAATCGAGCTGGAGCCTTGACGTCTCTGAGCAGCTGTCAATCACTCACAAACTCCGACCAAACGGTCAATCTAGGCAGCGCTGATCAGATATGAATCAATATTCTGTTACTGTAATGCCGATTTCTCACCTCAGATGTTTTCAGAATCATCTTGTAGTGCACGGTTTAGCTGTAAAATGAGAAAGTTTGTGACCCGGCAGCCATGTTGAGATCAGTTGAGGAAATACCAAGTACCGCCCACCAGCAGGAGCACAGCCAATAGGAACGCTCAAAAGGAACGCTCTCTCTGAAATGACCTGTGATTGGCCAAAGTCTCCCGTCACAGGCTAGATTTTGTGGAGCCCTGAAAACAGAGTCATGATGAGGTGCAGAAGTCTAGTTTTTGAGTTGAGTTGAATTACAATATGCAGAAAGGATATTATAGAATTTTTGCCCAGTGATGCAAAAAACATTCTACCTATTGTGGTTTTAATGTCATTCGATGTACAAATAAATATCAATTTCAAGATATTTTTTTGTATTAATTAATTACAGTTACAGTATAGGAAAAACTGAAATGTGATTATTTCTTCAGGCAAAACAGTTTTCAGCCAAAAGCATGTTGAACAACTGTTTGATTTTGAACATTTTGAATACATTTGTACTAGAGCTGAAGAAATTGGTCAATTAATGGATAAATCGATGGATTAATTTTTCAAACACCATTTCTAAACATCCAGCTTCTCAAGATGTTTTGCTTTTCAGTAAACTGAATATCTTTAGGTTTTAGACAGTTTGTAGACATTTGAAGACATTATCTTTGGCTTTCAGAGTTATAATCAGTATCTTTTTAATATTTCCTGACACTCTATAGTCCAAACAATTATTTGATTAGTCACACAAATGACAAAAAAAATACCATATAATAATTGCAGCCCTAATTTCTATCATACAACTTCACGTTAAAACAGGAACAATGCACTTTTGACTCCGAACAACAACAGAAAGGACATGAAGGAGAAGAAAGAAGTGACGAAATCTCATCTAAATGTGCTCTGAGCTGCAGGAGGCAGAGCGTCTTCCAATTTTATTTTGTATTTTTCTTCAACAATACGTCTCTCTTTCTATCTCTCTCTCTTGCTGTGGCCTAGCTGGCTCGCCCCCCCCGATCAGTCAGTCACGCTGTTATTTCGGTAACAGAGATCCTGGGCTTGGCTGTGGAATGTACAGCTGTCTGGCATATGGTTAATACTAGATTTTAATTTCCAACAATGCCTACCCCCTCCAATATGATTGTTCTCCGGAAAAGGGGAGGAGGAGGCAATGGACTACAAAAGGTACAGAAGTGCAGTGTCTTTCTTTTTAATGAACTTTTTACAACACTCAACCCATTTTCAATGCTTTTCAAACGTATCATTTGCAGATATGTTTGAGATGACATATTGATCTCTATTTGGATCATTGAGCAGTTGTTTTCCTTTGTAACGGCTCTATCATTTTCAGCAAGAAATACAGGTCAAGCATTATTGTTTCACCTGAGGCTCCAGCGCACCGAAGGGTGTTTGCATAAATGTAAACAGCGACTTGACGACAGCAAAATTTACAGTCTTAAAAAAAATAGTCAGGTGTCAATATGGACATTTAAACAGGTTTTGCTTTCTGTAATTATCCCTCTTGTTCATACAGAACATAAAAAATCCCTTACTAACATGATGGGAAATAAAAATGCACTCAAAAGTGTATCTGAAGCTAATAGGAGGTCTGTGTTGATCAAAAGTTAGTCATTTTAGATTGAAATTTCCTCTTTGTGTTACTTCATCGTAGCTAAACAGGTAAACACAAAGAGGGAATTTTGTGCTGAAAAGGCTTCAGCAGTTGTACTGTATATCTTCCAAAAGTCTTATGTTAAGAAACTTTGGAATATATTTTTGCATAGAATCAACTATGGATTTTGTTCCCCGTCTCTTTTACCAGCCAGTATGGAGAGGAGGAATGATTACAGCAAGCAAAGCCTGTT
This sequence comes from Sebastes fasciatus, assembly GCF_043250625.1. Lineage (NCBI taxonomy): Eukaryota > Metazoa > Chordata > Actinopteri > Perciformes > Sebastidae > Sebastes > Sebastes fasciatus. Next base: position 2,809,165 of record NC_133803.1, on the reverse strand, counting down.
TCAACATCCACACGAACACCTGAATATTGTTTTAAGACAGACTTTATCAGTTGTGAACTTATCCTTGGCTTTACCTTGACCAACCTGTACATCTGCAGGCAGCTTCTACAGCTGAAAAGCTAACTTACCATCTAGCCTGCAAAACCACATTATCAAGAGCACAAGTTCATTCAACAGACAAGTGTCCATGATTGTCGATAAAATATTTGTTTGTGTTGCTACAGAGGCCTCACCACACAGATTTGATTCAAATATAGTGTCAAATAAAATGCTCCGTCTGTATTCAAAGAAGATATCGGTTTACATAGATGAATACAAGTGCACGTTCCCTGGTACATGTACGTCCTTCAAATGAAACACATGAGCTTGTGTTTACAACATGGGAAGTCGTGCACACAATATGCTTGGAGTTCAAGTGGTTAAGTCGTGAGAACACCCCTGCTAAGCAATGGTAATATTAACGTTACTGTCGGCATCTAGAAGCCACAGAGGCTAACAATTTAGCAAGCGGCTAACATAACGCAGTAAATATAAAAGGCATAATGAGGCGTAAAGAAAAAAGATGATTGGGAATATCAATATTTTCCTCAGACCTATTATAGATTTACGAAGAAAGACAATACACGACTAAAATTACAATACATTAACTTATTATGGCCTCCACCATTTCTGACAACGTCAACAAATACGTCACAGCTTATAAACTCTGAGCTTTCAGAAACTTTACACTTAAGAGATCGTGAAGACCACATGAGGACTATATGGACTCATATGGACTCTTCTCGTGAACATCGTAAACACGACCCCATATGAAGGCACCAATAAACATACATTCATGAGACCGCCATATACTAGGGGTATAACGATACGTTTTACAACGATACGATTTCCATGGTTCTGACACGATTCAAGGACGATATTTGGCTCATCTAGAGCGATACGATACGATTCAATGACTTGAAATCGATAGTTACTTTTTTGCCAAAAATTCAGTTAGTGTGACTGTGGTTTAACATGCTGCTTCTGTCCTCATTTTCAGTATAAACGGTAGATCAATAATACTGTGATCAACCGCTGATAGTGATCAAATAGCTAACACTAATCATTCCTATGCAAACGCTACAACCCTACAGTGTTCATTTGGGGTCTTTTCATACATGAAACCGTACGGAAAAAAACATTTTAAAACTATGTCAGACTGACGTTAGTTTAATTTCTGTTTTGTTTTTTACTTTACTCCCGTTATAATTTCGTTTCCTCTGCATCGCAGCGCCAGCAGCTCATGCAGACCGGTGCCCGCCTCCCTCCACGCCGTTACCGGGTTAGAGAGCGAGGAGTCCAGTCCTCCGTTCGTCTGCATGCACGCCATGGATGTGGGCTCGCGCTGCAGAGGGTAGAGCTGGCAGGCTGGGGCATGTCTGGAGAGTGAACCGGAGTAACGTTTAACATTTCTTTACTAATAAAAGTGCTAAAAAACACTTTCATATAACGTTTGTCGTCCTTAAATACAAGGTGCAAATCCTTGGAATCGATACAATCGATTTTTGCGTTTCAAATCGATATACGGTACGTCTTCCGTGAAGGACAGCTTGGTGAGTACCTATCGATGTAGTTGGATTGTAGGAATATAAATCAATACATCGATGTAGTAGATGAATCGTTACTCCCCTACCATATACAGTATATAAAATATGAATTTCTCCCCTTTGGATATTGTTCTTTAAATGTATAAAGAAAGCACAGGATGTCAAATTTAGAGAGCAGATATACATGATGTTGCAAAAAGAAAAATATGCATTTTAATTTTAGTTGGACTTGAAATAAAAACAGTTTAACTCACTAAAAGGTAAAAGTTTCTGTCCCTTCCTTGCTCAGAGTTGCTCTGCGAAGTTTCCTAAATCACTCCTAAACTAGGATTCCTTGCTGAAAGCTAGGAGCTCTCTGAGCATATTCTCAGAAGGTTTGTGAATACGGTCACTGGAATGGCTTCAATCTGAACTCAAGGGTCTCAGAGCTTTGGCTAAAATGACTATCATCCATACTAAGATGGAGAGGTTTTTATCATCAATTAACTTGTTTGGTTAAAAAAAAAAAAAAAGATTGTAAATACAACTGGAATCAATAATAGCTATGCAACCACATAAAAAGGATTTATCATCACAGGCAAAGGCAGTAATGTGCCACTGGTTTAGGAACAAAATGATAGTGAAAGTGACAATGATCTTAAAGGTCACATATTATGCTCATTTTCAGGTTCATAGATGTATTTTAATGTTGCACTAGAACATGTTTACATGCTGCAATGTTCAAAAAACCCTTTATTCTTCTCATACTGCAGCCTGAGTCTGCCTGCCTCAGAGCCTAATTCAGCCTCTGTCTGAAAACCACTGATTCACAGCCTGTCTCCTCCTACTCTGCTCTGATTGGTCAGCGTTTTCTGTCAATCAAACTTCCTCAACAACACAGCGTCACTATCTCCCCCTCCCTCCCGGAGAAGCTCTGGAGAGAGAGACGAGTGGAGAGAGAGGAGTGGAGAGAGAGGAGCTAGAATAGAGCTTATAAACCACTTTAAAGTTTATAAACCAGAAACTTCACCCAGCGCACGTTACCGGAGGAATCTGATCAGAAATCGGCGACACATGATGAACATCTGCGGTCCAGATTCCAGGTTTTCCTGACGGTTTCTCTCAGGTAAATAATACTATTTATAGCTCTGTTAGTTAACTCAGTGTTTACCTCATGCATCAACTCTGTAAACCGTAAACATACACTCTGTTTTACGTCTGTCTTTACAGATCCATCTGTGAGAAATGACCGACAGAATCATCCCAGAGGAGAGCAGATAGCTGAAAGCAGATGGGAGATACAGAGCTAACCTTAGCTACATGCTACCGCTATGAGACGGTGTGTAAACACAGCGACCATCAGGGTGGAAAATAGAAGATGTGAAACAGTAGTCAGTTCATTATTTCTGCTAAAAGATAAATGTATGGAAGATCAGAGTAATGGTATATTATTTACAATAGTAGCTGTCTCTGTGTTACCATGACTACAGACCACCGGAGCTTAGCTTACCATAGTTTACCAGAGCTGAAGACTTTCTCCTGTACCATGTTAACATAACTAACTAACAGGTGAGATGATTACAAATGCTGTGAATAATTAATATTGTCATCTGTCTACTCAAATAAAGTTTGACTGTGAAACAGAAATGTGTTGTGTTGCTTACAAATCACTATTTACTACCTGTACTCTGCTACATGCATGACATCAAATATATATAATATATAAATATCATCTGTTTAAACAGTGTAATTACATAAAGCCTTTGTGAAAGAACATGTTATATTTAGATGATGGGAGTACATGAAGCCTGTTCTGCTGGTTCTTGCAGACTTTGCTCAAGTTAGGTTGAGGAGGAGAGACAGTGACGCGCTGTGGGGCGGGGTCAGCTACTGAAGGTTCTCTCTGGTTCGACCAGGAAACCCTTACATGGCTTGCATTTCTCTAATGACGTCAGAAGAGAAGGAAAAAAAGCGATTTTTTTTTCTGCACCCATTTCCGGACAAACGGAGGAGGAGAAAAAGAGAGAGGATGGTCTTTTATGATACTATGGTGGCCTGTAGACACACTGGGGACAGATATTGATGTTTAAAAGACATGGAAAAGTGCATTTTGCATAATAGGTGACCTTTAAAACAAAAGGTCTGTGATTGGTCAGTCAGTCTATCTGAACAGGGAGTGATTGATTTGAGCACACACTGAATGCAAACTATCAATAATCACACCAAGTTTAAGTAAGTGACTCTGGACCACAGTTATGAGGAACTTTACAGCCTTGTGACAAAGACAGCATTTAAATTAGAATAATACAATCATGTATTCAGGATAGTGTAGACCTGACACTGCTCATTGATATTTCAATATTATGCAGATTATAGCTGATGAATTGATCCACATATTGATTACTTGACTAACGCTTTCAGCTTCAGGCGAAGCATCAACAGAGTGAGAAGCCAGATTAATTCAGACCGCCACCTAAACAACAAGTGCCACAATGTCCAACAGTTAAAGTCAAAATACTGGGCCTACTTTGTTTACTATCAGCAGACAAATATACCAGCTTCTTTTTTAGACTGAATCTGTGAACAGAAATACATCTTCATCACCTTTAACATCGATACCAACAGAAACCAAACCTTTGACATGTTACCTGGCAGTTCATGGAAACTGAACCGGCTGATCTGGACCATTTTGGTTCCCCATCGGAATCAGAAAACAGAAGTTAATGAGAAAACTTCTTCAGTCATGAGAGGTGGACACTAGAGGTTGGTTCGTTCAGCTTTTTGTTTATAACTTTACAAACATTCAAAACTCAAAAATAAAAGTGAAAAATTTGCCATTTTAGCTTGAGTCATAAAAGCTTTACACAGCTGACATTAAGTCCTCAATCTGCCCAAAAATGAACCACAGAGCGTAAAATCAAAACACAAGATCAGATGATGCAATCATCTCTCAATTCAACTGATTTCCAGGTGTTTAAAAACATGCACTAACACTAAAAAACAACATTACATGACTTATGTTATCCGTTGCTGTAGAGACTTGTCTATGTAAGTAATACTGGTAAACGTTTGCGTAAAACAGCCATACACTTTGGATGATGATGGAAAAGTATCGCTCAAATTCTTCAGTTCAAGGTTTCCCCAAAAACTAATATGGTCAAAACACTGTTACTGGTCTTCACATAACAAATATTTTCATCAATCGCTGCAATCACATTGTTTACTATTCATTCTAATGTGTTTTCAAAACTGCTGACTCTTTACTCTACAGCTCAACAAATGATAAATGTGACGTCGACCACAAGTATTCAATTCATGATGACATGAAACTGAGAAAAGGAGCGACTCTCCACAGTTTGAAACCAAAACCAGCAAACATGTGTGTCTTGTATACATGAAAAATAATAATAAATCAACTTAAAGGAATAATATGTAACAGCTGTGGGTTGCTGTTTGTAAACACATAGCATTCACAGTTGCCTTGCCATAACTTGTTTTGTTTCCGGTTCACTACCTCTAATTCTTCTACTCTGTTTACAGGTGGATTCCAGCCATGAAAGCCCGTAGCGCCAACTTCTGACCAAACTACCCTGTAGCCGACAAGCCGAGTTTATTCGCTCCAAACCAGCAGATGATGGCAACGCACCTAATTTCTTTTTTTGCAACGTTTCAAAAGTTTACTTAAAATTCGCATTACAATTGAATGGAAACACAGCTAGTGAGAACAAAGCAGTGAATGAGAGAACTAAAACGTCATTGCTGAAGCCCAAAAACGCCCCGAACACAGCAAAATAAGAGGAAAATTGAAAATACAGGCAGAGGGCTGCAGAATCTCTGCAGAAACAGACACCACCACACACTTCCAGTGGATCAGAAGAAGGGATTGAACGATTCAGGTAAAATAAGTTATGAGGCCGATGGTGTATTTTTTTTCATCTAGAGTTAAGCTCACGTTTATTGTCACACGAGAAACCAAGGCCTATGGAAGGAGGCTGGGACACGGGCGGACATGGGTCTTGAAGTATGGGGTTTAACCAATGTGCAGTGTAACTGAAGCTGCGGTCGTGCGTTGCTATTGGCTCAATTTCGGCGAGTGCAGAGCAGACTTTACTGCGCATGCATTGTACCCCAAAGATATGACGCGTTGATGAAGCGTGACCCAGCCCCTTCACAGATGAAGTGGTGAGTGCGGCTGTCAGTCAGTTTAGGAAATGGCGAGTAGACACGATAAAGTCCAGTTAGAGGATCCACCAGCATCGTTTGGTTCTGCTGTATGGGAGCATTACGGGTTTAGTGTAACAATGAAAATGATGGGGAAAAAGTGGTGGATAAAACGGCGACTGTGTGAGCACTGGGCAACACGTGTGATTGATGCTAGCGGCAACACTTCGGGTAGGAAAGAGCAGCGGTGGCTTCTCCCTGCAGCATTTAAACAGCCTCTGCATGCAGACTCAAACAGGGCAAAAAACACAACTACAGCATCGGGGAGGTTTTCAGTCTACGATATGCTGCCTTATGCAGTCGTGGAGGACGCTGGATTTCAGCATATGATTAACGTAACGTTACTTGAGCCACGCTATACACTTAAGCAACAGTAATTCCAGCAGCACAATCCCTGTAATGTGTTTTATATTTGTTAATTATTTTTAAATCACGCAGTGGCGCAGAAATACCACCGTATTCCTCCAAATACTGCACTTTTGAGTGGAAAAACTAATCTTTCAGTTAAGAGCTGATAATCAGAGAATTGAGACATATATTAAACTGTTCTTTTTTTTTTTTTAGTATAGTTCTGGTTGAGCTTATGCTTCAATATATGTTGATGGCCTTAGTCTATAATTATATCATATTTATATGAAAATAACAAAGCTGCATTTTTAGTTTGCACTAATGACTGTAGAAGAACTATTCTTTCAGTTAAAGGTCACATATTATACTCCATTTAAACTAGTTATTATAGGTCTCAGACACCTCCAAACCATGTCTCTGAAGTTTTTTTTTCAAAAAAACAATCAGATCATGCATTCCAGCATGTCTCTATAACCTCTGTTTCAGCCCATTTCCAAAAGTGCTGATTTCTGTGTCTGTAGCTCTGTAGGTCTCATATTATGCTCATTTCCAGGTTCATAGATGTATTTTAATGTTGCACTAGAACATGTTTACATGCTGCAATGTTCAAAAAACCCTTTATTCTTCTCATACTGCAGCCTGAGTCTGCCTGCCTCAGAGCCTAATTCAGCCTCTGTCTGAAAACCCCTGATTCACAGCCTGTCTCCTCCCACTCTGCTCTGATTGGTCAGCGTTTTCTGTCAATCAAACGTCCTCAACAACAGCGTCACCCTACCCCTCCCTCCCGGAGAAGCTCTCTCTCTCGAGTGGAGAGATAGCAGCTAGAATAAAGTTTATAAACCACTTTAAAGTTTATAAACCAGAAACTTCACCCAGCGCACGTGACCGGAGGAATCTGATCAGAAATCGGCGACACATGATGAACTACTGCGGTCCAGATTCCAGGTTTTCCTGACGGTTTCTCTCAGGTAAATAATACTATTTATATCTCTGTTAGTTAGCTCAGTGTTTACCTTATGCATCAACTCTGTAAACCGTAAACATACACTCTGTTTTACGTCTGTCTTTACAGATCCATCTGTGAGAAATGACCGACAGAATCATCCCAGAGAGCAGACAGCTGAGAGCAGACAGCTGAGAGCAGATAGCTGTGAGCAGATGGCTCTCTTTACATGGAGATACAGAGCTAACCCGGTAGCATGTAGCTAACCCGTTAGCATCATGCTACCGCTATGACACGGTGTGTAAACACAGCGACCATCAGGGTGGAAAATAGAAGATGTGAAACAGTAGTCAGTTCATTATTTCTGCTAAAAGATAAATGTATGGAAGATCAGAGTAATGGTATATTATTTACAGTAGTAGCTGTCTCTGTGTTACCATGACTACAGACCACCGGAGCTTAGCTTACCATAGTTTACCAGAGCTGAAGACTTTCTCCTGTACCATGTTAACATAACTGCAGGTGAGATGATTACAAATGCTGTGAATAATTAATATTGTCATCTGTCAACTCAAATAAAGTTTGACTGTGAAACAGAAATGTGTTGTGTTGCTTACAAGTCACTATTTACTACCTGTACTCTGCTACATGCATGACATCAAATATATATAATATATAAATATCATCTGTTTAAACAGTGTAATTACATAAAGCCTTTGTGAAAGAACATGTTATATTTAGATGATGGGAGTACATGAAGCCTGTTCTGCTGGTTCTTGCAGACTAACAGTAGGAGCTACTTTGCTCAAGTTCGGTTGAGGAGGAGAGACAGTGACGCGCTGTGGGGCGGGGTCAGCTACTGAAGGTTCTGCTCTGGTTCGACCAGGAAACCCTTATATGGCTAATTCTCAAATGACGTCAGAAGAAAAGAAAAGCTGCGCAGCGTTGTTTCGACACCCATTTCCGGACAAACGGAGCAGGAGAAAAAGAGAGAGGATGGTCTTTTATGATACTATGGTGACTTGTAGACACACTGGGGACAGATATTGATGTTTAAAAGACATGGAAAAGTGCATTTTGCATAATAGGTGACCTTTAAGATTTGACAATGAAGAAGTGTTGATGTTCCTTATGTAAGCCATACTGTTGTTAAGGCAAACATTTGTTAACTTATTTTTGCAAAATAAATGAAAAGCATGTTGAAATCAGAACATGACCTCCTCGCTGTAACAGAAATGTACCGAACCGAACCGAAAACCGTGACCCCAAAACCATGATATGAACCCAACCGTGAATTTTGCCAACCGTTCCACCCCTAATCAGAAGTGATGATTGAGAGGGATTATTTTTTTTTATCAGTCTATACATTGTTTTTTTGTTTTATTTTATAGAAAATGCCTGCATATTATACTTTTAAAAAGGCTTAAAGACTGTGTGGGAACATTTGCTGTTGTAAATAGCCCATTTACACATTGAAATGGTTAGAATTAATCAATTAGTTACTCAACAGAATATTAATCTAAAACAACTTTGATAATGTAATAGTTTACATCTTCTCTACATCATTCTCTAGTTCCAGCTGATCCAATGTGAGAATGTGCTGCTTTTCTGTTTTATATCTTTGTAAACTAAATATATTTGTGTTTTTGGACAAAACAAGACACATGAAGACATCAACTGGGACTCTGAATAGTAGAGTTTATTTATTTATTACACTAATAAATAAATAATTGTATTATTTTGTAAATAATAAAAGGTACTATTTATTATAGTAAATAAATAATGTATTTACTATCTATTTATAGTACTATTATACTTATAATCCTATAAACCATCAGAAAACAGCATGTGTAGCCGTTCAGATGCTGTTTTCTGATGGGTTATAGGATTTTTAGTATAATACATAGATTAAGTGGTAATGAAAAGATTGCAGCCCTAAATATATGTGAAAAGAAACTAGACTTCACAAACAGCATCAACACTGTTATTGGATACATTTGTGTGAATGGTAATTGTACTGATCATCAAGTGTAAACAAGAGCTTTTAAAATTAACTATTCATATGAAAATATGTAAATATGCTCTTACAATGTATGCCTATGAAGTGAAACGCAGCCAACGTAACAAAGCCCACGTGGCTGAGGATCTGGTTGTGTTTTCTCTTTACTTCTCTATTAAACTGCATTTAACGGTTTAATCTCTGAACAAAGGACATCAAAAAAGTCCTCAACAGACCCAGAACATATGAAGCCAACAGACCCAGAACATATGAAGCCAACAGACCGCTAACCCGAGAGAGACTGCTTTACACTGCGGTTACAGACTGAGAAGAAGAAGATCAAATGTGGCTTTCAATGGCTGTGATGCAGATCACTGCTGGAGAACAGACAACTTTATGTTATAAGTTAACCTACTTTCCACGCAAAGTTAGCAGACGATGCTAACAACATCAACATCTACCAATATCTCAGTGAAACAACTACTAATTTAACTAAAGTACACACCTGAATTATCAATAGATTATTGAAACCAGCCTTGTTGACCAAACATTCCTCTTTGACTACAGTCAAGTCTCACACCTACACAGAGAACTAACAGTTAGCTCAGCTAGCTCAACTGAAGTTAACTCAACTAAAGTCAACTCAAACTTCATCGTTAGCTTGCATCATAGAACTTTTTGACCTCATTGACCATAAAACTGATTGTAATTCAAATGTTTGGACTTAGTTGTGTAGGTTAAGTTGGTAGAACCGGAGCAGCAGAGTTAGTTAGCTGCTAACTGAGGAATGTGGCTAACAAGTCGAACCCCAGACCGACTTCCATGCTTCAAACATCACCGTGATCAACTATATTCATTACAGTGGATTATTACTGCTAACTGTGATTTTAAATTAACTAACTTCGTGCTGCAGAAGAATTAACGCAAACTTTTTTTCCCACGACAGCAGCCAAAAGGCTCCGTCTATATGCTTGCGTCAACATACTCACAAACAAATCTGTTGGCCGAACTCCTGACTGGTTCTGTTGACTTATTCCCACGGCCTTAATACATACTCATTTATATAGAATATTAACACACAGACTTTAACAATATCTACAAAAGTCAATTATAAAAGTTGGTCAGTTTTAAACATCGTAAACACGAAGCACTCCAACCCAGAGACTGTGATCCCTCCAGCAGATAGACGGAGCCCAGAAGTCAGACTCAGACCCGCAGGCTGGAGTGAAGTTTGGTATTGTGTCTCAGGCTCACCTTTCTCCTTCTTTCCGTGACTCCTCCAGTGTGTGTGGGAACACTATTTCATCGTAATAGTTGGACTCCAAATTCCCACCAGAAGAACACGACAGAAAAGCGTAATTTCCAGCGTTTCTTGTAGTAATATGTTCGTCGTCGTCCTCTCTTCTCCCTGCTACCAGACCCACCAGATCAGTCCATCTGCGGTTTACACTGTTTGATGATGGAGGAGAGCAAATACCAGCCTGACAAAGATCGTCTAGGACTAAAACGATGTATCACTCTGTGGTTCAAAACAAATGGCCGAACTTCCGGTCGGCAAGAGTGGTGTTGACCGATCACGCATGCGCTCGCACCTTTTAGGTATCTTTAAATGGGTGCGGAGTTTATAAATTGTGACATCTGCCCAAGTTAGTTTTGTACCATTTTAGTGTTCCTTACAGGGCTGAAGGTACCATTGAGGGGAATGAGATCATGTTTTTAGTAGCTTCTTTTTCTCTGGGAGTTTTTAATTTTTGTAAATTAAAGGGAGTTGCATTCCACTATAATAATATTAACTAGAAGTGCACTTGGAGAGCGCAGACCTCCGCCAAGGCAGGTTTCATGAACTCATCATCACACTGGGCATGTCTTAAAGCCTGTGGTGTTAATGAACAGGCTGAGCGGAGTTATTAAAAAAAATTCCCAAAGCAGGATCATGATCTAGATCGCCACCAAAATTGAATGGATTGTTCATTGTGCCACACCACACCCCTCCAAAAAAAATTATTTGACTTTTGGAGTAATCCTCCAAACGGACAAACAAACAAACAAACCAACACCGGTGAAGACATTACCTCCTTCCTAGGCCTTTGGCCTTGGTGGAGGTAATAAAACAGGATTTCATTACTTTTTAGACACAATACTTATAAATCTGAGTAAACCTAGGCTAAATAAAATATGAAGTATTTCCTGACCAGAATTTTATTCCTGGCACCTTCATGGTGGAAAATAAACTATAGGCTACAGAAAATATATAAGTAGACAGTTGAAAAAAAATAATTAAGCTTTATTTTTGGTGTCTGGTCAAACTTTCATGGGATGGCTTTGACAAATAATGATATGTAATCTGTATCTGAGGGTTGACAACTGAGCAGACTCTATCTGCTGATGATGACTCTGAGATGTTGTTAAAAGCTCTGTAAAAACCTAGTAAGTGGCTCCTGATTTAAGATTAATTTGACAAAATATTTCCTGATGAGGCTTTTTAAGAGATGTAATTCTAAAGAAAACGAAATGTGTTCTGAACTTAGCTTTCAGCCACATGTCATGGCCTTCATCAGCAGGTGAAACTATCTAGAGCTGAGCATGGGATGTGGCTGAAAGCTCAAGAAAATGTTCAGAAAGTTTTTTTTCAAACTGCTATTTAAAAGGTCAACTATAAACCTTCAAGCAAAAATATATCAATCAATTAATTTGTTTTACGATATCATTTCTAAATCTTATTGATAAATGATTTATTAATGTTTACTATCTGACAGCTTTAACATTACAAACCACCATTAAAACATTATAATTAAACCCAGTATTTCAGTTAAGCTTCTTTGAGTTCATAATTAAATATTAATAATTGTGTTATTCCTCTGTACAACCATATTTTTCTTTAACAGTAGATGAACAACACGGTTATACTGAAAATAAGTGTGTCTTTTGTATGAATTAGAATTTTTCAAATATATGTTTAATTTTAAAACATATCCTACTAGAGCCAGTGATGAATGCAATTAATAGAAATTTTAATGTAATTCTGAGAGTTTTGGGATTTGTTTTTGGTGTCCCGACACAGTGGCAGAGTGAGAGCTCAGCTGTTTTTCCTCCTCTGTGTTTGCAATCACTGCTGCTCTGTTCAGTCCTGCACGGAGACCAGGGGGCTTTTATTTTGAAGTCAAATGTAAAAGCGACACAGGCGCCCTCTAGTGTTGATTAACAGAACATCAAACCCCTTAACTTTACTACTACTACTACTACTACTACTACTACTACCACTACCACTACTACTACTACTACTACTACTACTACTACTAGTAGTAGTAATAGTAATAATAACAATAATAACAATAATAATAACAACAATAAAAGACTAATAGAAATGATAATAGCCTAATCAGTTTAGTTATAAGTAAACATGATTAATAGGTGTGACAGTAAGCTGGTGTTGAAACTCAAAAAAAATTATAATGGTATTGAGATAAAAATGTTATGGTATGTTATAATTAGTTTGGGTTGATTGGATTATGTGCATGTGTTTTAGCATGTCCTGACTGTGTGTATATACTGTACAGTTACTACTTTTCCTTATTCAAGATATATTCCTTTTTTCTTGTGATGACTTTTCTCTCATATTCTGACTTTTCCTCAAAATATTTCATGTTTATTCTCAAAGTCTATAAAGAGAAACTTAACTTTTTCTTTAATTTGAAAATAAAAGCAGGATTAGAAAGTTTGTTCTATCGAAGCACTCCCACACATAAATAACCTACTTGAAGTACTTGTACAGTATTTGGTAGACTATAATTATAGAGAAATAATGAAATAATGTATACATTATTTGTCATTTTTCTTGAAAAATATTGTCTCAAAATAAACTCAACATTGAGTTTCAAAATGTAAATCGTGATCTTGAAGGTCATTTTGGGACTTAAGGACGAAAACTTGTCGGTGTACCTTTTATACGCTCCAGAGCAGTTTCAGACGTGCAGTGAGAGTTGCTGTGGTGACCTATAACAGTTAAATTAGAAAAGCCTTGGTTAACTGTCTGGGTCTTTAATATCTAAAGCTCTCCTGTCTGAGACACTGCTGGGATTTGAACCCAGGATCTCCTGTTTACAAGACAGGTGCCTTAACCAACTAAGCCACAGCGCCTCCATGAAAGTGTGCTTCTCTAATATTAACATTAACTCTAGCAGAGTGAAATAACAATCAGAAGAGTTCTTACAGATCACATAATTTTTTTTTTGTTCAATTTGGGTTTTTCTGTTTTGTTCTGTATAAAAAGCAGAATTCATCATTTTGTTTAAATCAACTCAAACATGACGCTAAGGTTAGAAACATATCTCAAATAAAAGGGGTCACACGAAGCACCTTGGTAGAGGAATTAACATATGAGATGTTACTCATGTTGAGGACAGTAACAATCAGGCACTGCTGGGAGTTGAACCCAGGATCTCCTGTTTACTAGACAGGCGCTTTAACCAACTAAGCCACAGCACCTCTGATGTATGACTTCTTCTATGACATTAAAGTTCCAATAAATAAAAAACATGGCTTTACAAATGATTTATGAGCAAGGAAATGGATTCAACAAGTTTGTTACACCTCAGATCCACACAATGAGGCCCAATTCCATCCGGCCCCTCCACCCTCCCACTGCGTGGTGGAGTGAACTCCGTTTGTAGTCCCACTCACAGCTCAATGAAGCTCCTTCTTTAAGGTGGAGGGTAGAAATACAGCAGCCACTTTGGGACGAACTTCACTCTCTTCAGCAAGGAAAGAAATATCAGAATCAGAAATACTTTATTGATCCCCGGGGGTTGGGGGGGAATTGAGGTCTGTTTTGCTCCCATCCTAGAATATAAATATATAAAAATAGAGAAATATAGATAAAAGAGAAAATATAAATAAGAAACATATATAACAGCAGTGCAAATAATAATGCTGAAAAATAGGATCTATGCTAAAGATATAACTGGACGCATTTATAAAAATTCAAGAATAGTGTAAATAAGAATATTAGTTTAAATGTTCTGTATAAATAAATGCAGTGTTAATGCCAGAGTAAACCAGATTATTTCACAGCTGAATGAATGCACTTAATTATTGTACTGTTAAGTCAGTATTGCACAGTTGAAGATATAATAAATTATGGGGTTATAACTCCTGATAGGGGTAAAAAAGATAAATATATGTTGTATGTATATATATTCTAGACTAGACAAGGGTATATTTGATCCTAAATACAATCTATTTACTTTATGTTGTTGACGTCTGTATGACAAGAAAGTAGAACAAATGAAATGTCAGTTTGAGCAGTTTATAGTAAATGTTTGTACTGGAAGTCTCAAGGAACTGACATCGGATCGTGTTCCATGACGAACACTAAACGGCGTTGCACGTCGTCAGTAAGGGCGGCTGGTTGAGTCGGCATCGATGCAGCTCGCTGTTGGAGGGTTTATAACCGACTTCCACTCCCCAGTGATTGATTTGGAATGGCACTTAATATGGCGGACCCTCCACGTGAACGTGCAAACGGAGTGGAAGTGGGCAGGGAGAGGGTGGAGGGGTGGGTTTGGAATTGGGCATACGTCAGCATCACATGCACCTGAAACCACCCCCAACAGTGATGTCACAGGGTCCTGGAGTACACTTGTACATCACTGCAGCATGGTGAGAATTTAAAGGAGTTTTCTTGTAAACAAACAAAAGCTATGTGTACATTCAGTGTTTCTCACCAAAATTCAGGCCTAATTCCAAACCCCCAGCCACCCTTACTGATGACGTGCAACGCCGTTTTGTGTTTGTCATGGAAAACGATCCGATGTCAGTTCCGTGCGACTACCAGTACAAATATTTGTAACACTTGTAAACTGCTCAAACTGATAGATATCTAATTTATTCTACTTTATTGTCATATAGACGTCAACAACATAAAGTAAATAGATTGTATTTAGGGTCAAATATACCCTTGTCTAGTCTAGAAAACGGTAGACATGTTCATTAGATTGTATATATATATCTATATATATAGATATATATAGATGTATATCATTTTTTACCCCTATCAGGAGCTATAGCCCCATAATTTATTATATCTTCAACTGTGCAATACTGACTTAACATATATCTTATTTTTCAGCAGTATTATTTGCACTCGTTTTTTCTTATTTATATTTTCTTATGATTTCTCTATTTTTATATATTTATATTTATATTCTAGAACGGGAGCATAAACCCCCCCCCCCGGGGATCAATAAAGTATTTCTGATTCTGATATTTCTTTCCTTGCTGAAGAGAGTGAAGTTCGTCCCAAAGCGGCCACTGTATTTCTACCCTCCACCTTAAAGAAGGAGCTTCATTGAGCTGTGAGTGGGACTACAAACGGAGTTCACTTCACCACGGAGTGGGAGGGTGGAGGGGCCGGATGGAATTGGGCCAGAGTCAGAGGTGAAACAAGCTTGAACATGGTAGTTCATATGCTGAAGAAATGCATTTAGTCTAAAGAGAGAGACCATCTCTGTAATAATCAGGCACTGCTGGGTTTTGAACCCAGGATCTCCTCTTTACAAGACAGGCGCTTAGGGATGCACCAATACCACTTGCTTTCAGACCGAGTACGAGTACAAGTACTTACATTTGGGTACTCGCCGATACCGAGTACCGATACGAGTACCGATACGAGTACTTCTCTGTGCCAAAAGACCCTTGCTAACAGCCAGTTGGAGGGTGTGAGCGACACACGGCAGGCTGGGGAGTCCCGCATCACTCACAGCCTTTATCATGTTTTTGGCATTGTCAGCACAACGTGAACAGAACTTTCTGGAATGCCCTACGTCTGTAGCATATCATCAAGTGCACGTGCTATGGCTCGGCGAGTGTGTGAAATTGCTTTGCTTGTAGAAGAACTCTCTGCAGAGTAAAATCCTCATCGATCCACTGCGCAGTTAAACTGATGAGAGACATTGGGCTGAGACTGCTAGTCCAAATATCAGTGGTGAAACTGAAGGCCGAAATGTCCTACAACAGGCAGGTGATGTCCTTTTTCACAAAGTCATGCAGCTTTGGTAATGCGGTTTCTGTGATGTGGCGACGGCTGGGAATCTCAGACTTCGTCTCCAGTACACTGACAAAAATGGCAAAATCACGTATTATCAACAACTGACAGCGGCTGGTCATCAAGAGCAATGTATGCTGGGTAAGAGCTTCTGTTATTTTCACCGCCCGTGGGTTGTCTCCGGACATTTTTGCTCACTTCTCCAGCGTTTGCTGCAAAGTTGGTTGTTGCTGTTTCCCGCTGCTAGCATTAGCAAACTCTTTGAACGCTGCGTCGTGTTGGTTTTTAAGATGTCTTATCAAATTGCTTGTGTTAAATAAGCTTTTCACTCCTCCTCTTGATAATCTAGCAGAGCATAGTTTGCAGACTGCTCTGCTTTTTTCTTCATTGTTTCCGTAAAATAACTCCAAACTGCTGACATGGCTGCTCCCCCACCTAACGTTACCTGCTCAACTGACAAGGGGTTAACGTCACGCTGCCGTAAAGTGATATTGGTGCCGTTGTATTGGAGCCGTTTTGCGAGTATGAGTACGAGTATGAGTACGAGTACATGAGCACTCGATACTGATATCGATATCGGTGAATCCCTAGCTTTAACCAACTATGCCACAGCCTCCGTGAATGACTTTTTCTCTAATATTAATGCTCCAATCATATCAAGGACTTTTCTGAAGTGGTGAAGATGTTTCTAACCGAAAGTTAGCCATCATTACACACTGTTAGCCCTGTAGCGAGCGCGCATGACGTCACATCCTTTGGATTTTCCCGGAAAAAACGGCCTGGGTTCTTCAGTCTACAGGCTGATAGAGGGAACCCAGAAAGGATGGACATTTTTTAGGTTAGGTTACAACCTGTACACAAATTGGCAATAAAAAACTATTAAAACACGTTTATACATGTAAAAACGTACATACATTCCCTTTAACTCAAAGATCCTGCAGGAGAAAGTAGTATCTTAAATAGACAAAAACAACCTTACAGACAATTTGTCCTGTGTTTGAAGTGCTCAATTTATTCAACTTGCAACACATATATTCATCAAATATTTAAAACCTGTTAAACAAATGTAGTAAAGCAGCTGATCCTCCAACAACCAGGAGAGTCTTAATGTTACTTCAGCTGCTTTTCGTCCGTCATCATGTGACATTAATAACATTTCACTTTACAGCTCATTGACACCAAAACCAGTTCAAACACTCTTAATAATGTTAAACAGTGATGCAGTGACAACAACACTCACTAATACTGCCTCGTTCCACATGCTGTGACAAGCTGTGACAAGTGTTCTGCATGCACACATTCACCCTCTGAAAAACACACAAACTGTATAAAATATTCAATGTAAAAACTGTACACCAGCACCCAAACTCATCACAACTGGCCGAGTGTGTGTGTGCCAGTCAGACAGACGGATCACAGAGTGGCCTAAGGCACAATACACTGCAAGGAGTCTGAACATTTAAAGTCTCCCCACAGAAACTCGTGTTTGACGAAAGTCATTTTAAGTTCATCTGAAAAACACAGATTTCTTAAACCAAAAAGTCTGTCTGCTCTAAATCATGTATTCAGCGTATTTGAGGCTCCGTTCACACTAAAAACAGCAGATCTGATGCTTTAAGGCTGTGTTTACACAGTATGGTAAAGGCGTTTTCATTTATTTTGTTTGCCTTTAACGGAGCATCATTAAACATACCTGGAGCAAACAAAGAAAGGATCGGAAATGGATCGTGCTTTATATTGTTGTTTGTTGAGCTGCAGTTCTTCTAACTGCCACCAGATGCTGCTAAAAACATTCTGCTTGTATTGAAGTGAATGGGAAACCCACTCAATTTCTCTTTGCAAATACAGGACAATAAAACATTCAGCTCTAAAGAGACAATTTCACTTCTTCTAAGTAGGTCTGGGTGTAGATTTTGAAAGTGGCCGCTCTATTAAGCAGGCTTAAAGTTTTAATCGTTAAGATTTGGCGACATCTGTCCAGGAGTTCAGTTCAAAATGACACGTTTATCGATCACTGGTGTCTGAATCAGCAGCTCCCCACTTCCTGCTCAGCAACAAACAGCAGACAGACATAGCTGGTGAACAAAGTGGAGCTTTTAGCAGTTAAAGAGACAGATATTTCCCCTCAGGAGTTGGTGGAGACCAAAAACAGAGCAAAAAGAGAGAGAATATTGGACTTACATTCATCAGGTGGATACAAACATCCTTATAGAGCTCCCGATACCACAGAAATTATATTGTTTTAGATCTTGTGTGTACAAGACAAAATAAAATAAAACATATAATCTTTTGGGACTTCATAGTATCCTGTAATAGTCATTAAAGAAAACGGTCTAAAGGCCTGCAGTGTGAACGGAGCCATAAAGTGGCCTTGTAGTGAAAAATGCCACCGTAATAAACATTCAAGCTCTTACAGTCCTGGACAACAAACATTAATGTAATAATTACAGAAAATAAGAATCCATCAACACTCAAAATACATCTCGTGATGTCAAACATCCACACAACAAATGAAACAACTAATAATTTGAGGAGCACTGAACGCAGCAGTGATAATATATTAGCTTTGAAATAAATATCACACAGTCTGGACAGTCAATAAATATGAAATGAAGGGTTATTTGTTGCATAGTAAAACCTAGTGTAGTGTAAAGTCATAGAGGGATTAGTAGCCACACTCCACACCATCAGACACCATCAGCACTCTGCAGCAGCCTCACCTGCAGTGTTCACCTGAGCAGGTTCACCTGGAAAAACAAATACACTGAAATACCAGACAGTATACAAGTCCAGACAGCATCAATATGTCTGTATTTCTGAATCACACACTCTGTACAGGTGACATTTGGCTGTAACTTTATATGTGTGTCTCTTTGTGGTCATTTTCTGTCTCTACAGTATGTGGTAGTTTTGTGTCTCTATATAGTGGTTTTCTGTCTCTTTGTAGTCGTTTTCTGTCTCTATGTGGTTGTGTTGTGTCTCTATGTGGTGGTTTTGTTTCTATGTAGTGGTTCTGTGTCTCTTTGTATTAGTTTTTTGTCTCTTTGTAGTAGTTTTTTGTCTATGTGGTCGTTTTGTGTCTTTATGTAGTGGTTTTGTCTCTGTGTAGTGGTTTGTGTATCTTTATAGTGGTTTTATGTCTCTATGTGGTCATTTTCTGTCTCTATGTAGTGGTTTTGTCTCTGTGTAGTGGTTTTGTGTCTCTATGTAGTGGTTTTGTCTCTGTGTGGTGGTTTTGTGTCTCTTTGTAGTCGTTTTTTGTCTCTATGTGGTTGTTTTCTGTCTCGGTTGTTTTGTGTCTCTATGTAGTGGTTTTGTCTCTGTGTAGTGGTTTTGTGTCTCTTTGTAGTAGTTTTTGTCACTATGTGGTCGTTTTCCATCTACATGTAGTGGTTTTGTGTCTCTTTGTAGTAATGTTGTGTCTCTTTGTGGCAGTTTTGTGTCACTACATGGTCGTTTTGTGTCTTTGTAGTTGTTTTGTGTCTTTTCGTAATTGTTTTATTCCAGTTTCCAATCACTGGAAACAGTCATTTCATACAGAGGTTCGGGTCCAGCAACCCCAAACCTGTACCCAATAGGCCCGTTCAGTCATCCATCCATGAAGCCAACTACCTATCACCTTCTGACTCTTGTAGGCAGGGCTCCAGGGATGGCCAATCAGACTGTCAGGGGGTTTGCTGTGTCATGTTCTGGTGGGACTGGGGACTTCCACAGTAGGCTATCATTGTGCACTTAGACTTGTTTTTCAGATTCGACCACACAGGTGAACCTGCTGGAATGAGGCCGGTGAAACACCTGGTCGTGTTACGTTCACTGCCAGTCTCACAGCATGTCAGAAATAGTTCAGATAAGGTTTCTTCATTGTTACACAGCTGCAGGAAACAAACTGTTTTTAAAATGTAACAGTGATGCTTCACTGTTCTACAATATCTGCTGTTCTGAAGAAACAATGAACTGAACTTTGAGGACATTTTGGTTTCTATACAGTCTGTGATTTCTATTTTACATTGTAGTGCTGAACCAAACGTTAATAAAATATTTTTGTTAGTTTTGTTAAGTGAAAAAAAAACATTCAAAAGACCTAAAAAAGTCTAAATCAAAATAGGCACATTACCGAGACAAGTCCAAGATATAATGAGAACAATATTCTGGAGACAAACTAGGTCTGTGCAGTTCAAATTTATGGAGTCCCGAGTGTGCCACTGGAATAATCCTAATTTCCCAGTATGTTTTGTATATATCTTATCATTAATTTTTAAATTGATACATAAAAAAAGATAAAGAAATGAATTCAAAATGTCATTGGGAACATAACAATACTCAAAGTAAAAAAAGTAAAATAAAAAAAACCTTATTAAATCTTGCAAGTAATAATTATACTTACTTATTTTTTCTTTAAAAGTCAAAATAATTTTTAAATGGAATTGCAATTAATTTTAAACTTTTAAATTATGCATTTTAAAATGACTTCATTTCAACTTTTAAAGTGAATTATTAAAATTGACTTTTACATTTATTCATTTGGCGCTTTTGTCCAAAGCAATGTAATCCAAGCTACAAATGACTAAATTATCAAAATTATTAAATGTAATAATGTCTTTATTCTAAATTATTGTTGCATTATCAATTGAGTTATAAATATTTATTTGACATTTATCCATTTATTAACTAATAAATAAATTTGGCACACTCCAGACTCCATATAAAAAACAGCACAGCGGTCACATCGAACACACAAGTAGTTTCTGGTAGAAAACATATGAAAAAATAAAAGAACATAATAAAGTGGGTTGGATGGATAACAGAAAACATCATGACTTTGTTTTTGTTTCTGTTTTGAAGCAGGGGCATCAGGCGGCGGCGTTTTAATCATTCATATTAATGCACAAAAAGAAAAAAAACAAAGTGTATTTTGCGTTCGCAGAGCGTTTACACACATCTTGTAAAAGTTGTTGTCGTTGGCTCCCGGTGACGGTCAGAGGAGCAGCACTGCAGCTGGTTGGTCTACACGTTGATGGCGTGAGCGTGCTTCTTGCACAGAGGTTTGTCTTTCTTTGAGTAGAAAGGCTGGCCCTCAAGGTTCACATGGCAAACCTGCAGGTACAACAAATATTGCAAAGTTGTGCAAATTATTTTCACGGTGCTACTTTCTGGACAGCATAGGACACAACAGTTTTCCGAGGGACTATTACTTTGGTAGAAAGTAGTTCTGATTAAAAACAGTCTTGAGTGATGCTTGTTTATCATCCAGAGTAACAAACAAGCTGTTTCTGGAAAAAAAGATGTTGCTTTTGAATTTTGTAAATTACATTCTTCAAAGCTGTGAGTGCCATAATCTAAACTCCATCCACCTCCAACGTGCTGAAGTGGAAGCAGAAACAGACATTTCAAAACCTGGAGGAATAAAACCAAAACCATCTGCACTTCAGAGATCCTTTAGAGGGAAGAAAGAGATGTTTGTAATATGTTACGAATGTAGTATTCTTACTGCACAGACGAAGCAGGTGTCGTGCCAGGTGTGGCCCAGAGCCTCGATGAACTTATCACCAGCTTCAACCGGGAAGTCACAGCCATGACACTTAGTGCTGAACAGTGCGATGTAATCTGACAAAGACAAATTGAGACCATGTGAAATACAATCTGATCAATTTAAAGCCCAACCTCTCACCTCTGACCTCAGGACAGTGTAAACATCGTGGTACCTTTCTCACAGTACGGCTCTCCGTCCTCCATGTGGAAGAGGCTGTTTCCGAAGGCTTTGCCGCAGGCTGCGCACA